>NW_006408603.1:5201947-5337319 GCF_000296735.1 Chrysochloris asiatica | reverse complement strand
TATATATATATATGTTGTTGTTAAGTGCTGTCGAGTCGGTTCTGACCCATAGCGACCCCATATAGGGTTTCCGAGGAGCGCTGGTGAGCTTGAACTGCTGACATGGCAGTTCAAACAACTTTGCAGTCCAGGACCTTAGCCCACAGCGCCACACCAGGACTCTTTTTAACAACCATCTTCCTTACTAGACCGTAAGCTCTAGGAAGACAAAGACCTTGCCTATCTCATTCACTGTGGCATCCCTAACTCCTAGTACAGAACCTGGCACGCTTGTTGGTAAGTGCCGTTGAGTCCGTTCCGACTCATAGCAACCCTGGATAAGGTTTCTGAGAACCGGCTGGTGAGTTTGAACTACCGACTTTGAGGTTCAAATCAACCTTGCGATGCAGTGTCTTATCCTATAGTGCCACACCAGGACTCCAGTACAGAAGCTGGCACACTAGGTCTCAGTAAACATAAGCGTGTATTGGATGAATGAATGACATGCACGAAAGCTCCCAAGGAGCCTCGGAGTAAAGAGACTGCAGAGATTGGCAGCTCTCCCATCCTTGTTCCTTTTAAGCTCCCTGTCTTGCCTCTCTACTAGGAGTTCCAAGTGCCAGAGCTGCCTCTGGCCACTCCCTTCCATCTGCACATTTCTCTGCTGCTAAAGTTGCAGTGAAGCAAGGTGATTAGACTTTACAAGTCACTGGATGTTGACAGAAAATGCCATAATAACAGCTAACCTTCATTTAGCATTGACAATCAACCCCACTCTTTACTCCTTTATTTGTATTTATATGTATTAACTTTATTAACTAATTTAATCCATATCACAGTCTCATTGTTTCCAAGTTGCAGGGGAGGAACCTAAGGCACAGAACAGCCAATCACACAGGAAC
Source organism: Chrysochloris asiatica (assembly GCF_000296735.1). Classification (NCBI taxonomy): domain Eukaryota; kingdom Metazoa; phylum Chordata; class Mammalia; order Afrosoricida; family Chrysochloridae; genus Chrysochloris; species Chrysochloris asiatica. Next base: position 5,336,438 of record NW_006408603.1, on the reverse strand, counting down.
TTAAGTCCAGGCAGTCTTGTTCCAGAACTTACGCTCCTAAATGCTTTGCTTTATGATTCCCCACAGTTGACTGCAGTTCCCCTCCCTCCTAGCTGCTTCTTCTCTAAATTCTCCTATTTTCCCATTACAAACACCTTACCCTTTTATTCACTCACTCATTCATTCTTTTTTCACTTAACAGATGATGTGTTGAGGGTCTTATAACCCCAAGGCATTTTATTCATTCATTCATTCAACAGTTTGTGTTGAAAGTCTTCTATTGTGCACTGACTGACAGATACAGCAGTCCTGCCTCACCGCAGCACACTGAAGATAGCAGAGACAGTTAGCAGTTCTCTTTCTTCTCTTGTCACAAGTCTGGTGTTTATCAGGCCCTTGCACTGTAACCTGGGGCAGGCTGGCTAATAGGGTCTGGTCTTGATGTGACTTGGGGAAAGAATCAGCTTCTCCAAATGTGGGATAAAGGATCAGCTTCCAGGGAAATTGCATGGGACCCAGACATCCATCACCCAATTCCCCAGCCCCGGTATCCTCCCTCCCTCCTCCCAGCTGATAACAAAAATGCATTCTTTGCTTAATTATTGCGTATACTAATTATTTTCATTTACAAGCCTAGCTTACCATTTATGCCTAATTATTGTGCAGCTCTGAAACAATTATACATACCATTAAGAATGTATTAGGGTAACTTTGCAGCAAATTTTATTTAACTTAAGTACTGAATGGTTCTTGTGTGATTAATCTCCACAATTTGTGGTTCATGTAGCAAAGCAGCTCCCTAAACCAAACTGGGGCAGGGAGGGGGCTAGGGTGGCTCAGGCTGCTCTGTGATGGTGCATGATAACTGTATCAAGAGTAGTCATGGCCACAATAGAAGGAGTAGCAATTGCTACAATTTACTGAGTAATTATTATGTACTAGTAGTTATGAATTGGGCTGCGAACCACAAGGTCAGCAGTTCGAAACTACCAGCTGTTATGTGGGAGAAATATGAGGCTTTCTGCTCCCATAAAGATTTACAACTTTATGAGTCGGAACTGACTCCACGGCACATAACCACCACCACCACCAGGCTGGTAGTGTAGTGGGTTATGAGTTGGGCTGCTAACTGAAAGGTTAACGGTATGAATCCACCAGCTGCTCCATGGGAGAAAGATGAGGCTTTCTGCTCTAAGTTTACAGCCTCGGAAGCCCTATATACAGGGTCGCTGAGTAGGAATTGACTCGACACATACAACTAGGCACTGCTAAGCACTTTATATCTGTTATGTCATTTAAACTTCATGACCATCCTATTATTAAAGATGAAGCAAGTGATGAGGCACAGTGATTAAGTATCACACTCAAGGTCACACAGCTGGGAAGTGGCAGATCTGGGATTCAAATCCAGATGTGTCTGAGTCCAGAGACTGGCTGTTGACCACCTGGAGGGGGGTGCAAGGTGAGCCCCAGGGAAACCTGGAAGGGCATCCAGTCCGCTTGCCTCGTTCTCCAGAAGTTAGAGTGGGGAAGCAGCTTGCCTAGGCTTACCCAACCAGGTAGGACAGACCTGGCCAAGCCCCTGATGCTCCTGACCTTGGGCTTTCCCCTCCACGGCTCTCGGAGGAAGCCGCAGTGATGCAGACATGTGCCAGGGCTCCTGTTAATTACTCAGGGTTGGCACAGCCATGCCTGTGTCTCATTGCTGGGTCACCACTCTGGTCCAGAACAGCAGTTTGCTCTGATTCTTAAAAGCTGACCTGCTTTAGGGATCCTTCCCTTTGGAAAACGCCTGGTATCTTCCTTTTCCTTTAGCTTACTCCTTTCGAAACATGCACCAACCTTTTCCCTCCATTCATGCTTCTCAAAAGGCACACATGGCTAAGAATGGTTACTGGGTATTTACTGTGGGTCAATTATTAATGCTAAATGCTTCATATATATTTTCCTCGAAGAGAAAATCCTTACAATATCTCCATGAGGTAGGAACTATTACTATCTTCCCACTTTTCAACTAAGGACTCTAAGGTCCAGAGAGGTTGAGTGACTTGCCTAGTGATGTCAAAGGACAGATTCAGAGCCAGGTACATCTGATTCCAAAGCCGCTCTCTTAGGTCTGTTCACAGCATCATCTTTTTTGACATCAAGCCAATGGCTGGCCAGGTTGACTCTATATGTCTTTTTGTATGTCAAGCAGCCAAAAGCAAACATGCAAGTGTTTCGAGCCCCCAAATTCAAAGTAGCTTCAAAAGTGACTTTATTCCTTTTCCAAAGCTTTGAGCAAAGTCAACAATATGGACATTTCAAGGACTGGTCCAGATTCTTGGAAGTGTTTCTGGAAGATACCGGCAGGCTCTTGGCCTCTGGGTACCAGTTCTGAGAACCAGGAGACGGAGCTTGACAGACCAGGCCATTTCTTCTTATTTTTGCTTATCATTAGAGCTATCAACAGACCAGAGACAAGCAAGAAAATGACATTTCAATTAGAGTCGAAAACAGTTGTCATTCTAAGAAAGCATTCCTCACCTCGTGAGCCTTCTGATATCTGAGCTCAGGTCTGTCAACAGGGTCTCTCCCATTTTCTGTAGTTAGTTATCAACTTTCCAAAACTGTCCTTACCTCATTGACCATGAACAATCAACAAGATGGGGTCAGTGAGGCGGACACATCATTTCATCCATTTTCAGAAACCCATCCCTGAATGCGCTTGTGTTATCATATGCTGAACTATATATGCTCAAAAATATATGATGAAGTCTACGCTCTGGTACTTGTGAACAGGATTTATTTGGAAATAGAGTTTTTGGAGCTGCCATTAATAAACATGAAGCCATAGTAGAGTAGCAGTAGTCGGTGGACTCCAACAACGGTAGTTGTTGTTAGGTGTTGTAGACTTGATTCTAACTCATAGGGACCCCCATACACAATAGAACGAAACACTACATCGTCCTGTGCTATTCTCACAATTGTTATGCTTAAGTCCACTGCTGCTGTGCCAATCCATCTTGTTGGGGGTCTTTCTCTTTTTTACTAAGTCTCCACTTTATTGAGTATGATGTCTTTCTCCAGGGATTGGTCTCTCCTTATAACATGTCCAAAGTATAAGAGACAGTCTCACAATCCTGTTTGTTCTTCTGACTGTCCATGGTACTCCTCCTATACCATAACTATGCATCATTATTTCTATGGTCTTCCTGGTTCATTGTTCAATTTTCACATGCATGTGAGGCAATTTAAAATACCCTGGCTTAGGTGAGGTGCACCTTAGTCTTCAAACTGACATCTTTAAAGAGGTCTTCTGCAGTATATTTGCCTAATGCAACATGTCCTTTGAGTTCTTGACTGCTGCTTCCATGAGTGTGGATTGTGGATCCAAGCAAAATTAAGTTTTGGCAACTTTAGTCTTTATTCCATTTATCATGATGTTATTTATTGATTCAATTGTGAGTGTTTTTGTTTTCTTTATATTGAGGTACAACCCATAATGAAGGCTGTATTCTTTGATCTTCATCAGTAAGTATTTTAATTCTTCTTCGCTTTCAGAAAGCAAGGTTGTATCATCTGCATATCATAGGTTGTTAATGAGTCTTCCTCCAACCCTGATGCCACATTCTTCTTCATATAATTTATCTTCTTAGATTATTTGCTCAGCAAGCAGATTGAAGATGTATGGTGAAATATACAACCCTTGTGCACACCTTCCCTGATTTTGAACCATTCAGTATCCCCTTGTTCTGTGCAAGCGACTGCCTCTTGGTCCATGTACAGGGTCCTCACGAACACAGTTAAATGCTTTGTAATACCCATTCTTCATAATATTACATGCAGCTTGTCATCCAAATAGTTGAAATCCTTTGCATAGTCAATAAAGCACAAGTAAACATCTTTCTGCTATTCTCTGCTTTCAGCCAAGATGCATCTGATGTCAGCAATGATATCCATCGTTCCACGTCCTCATCTGAATCTGGCTTGAACCTCTGGTAGTTCCCTGTTAATGTACTGTTGCAACTGTTTTTTAGTTATCTTCAGCAAAATTTTACTTGTATGTGATATTAATGACATTGTTAGGTCATTTCCACATACCACTGAGTCAGCTCTCTTTGGAATGGGCACAAATATGGACCTCTTCCAATTGGTTGGGCAGGTAGCTATCTTTCTACACCAAAGTAGGGAGGGGTCTAATTCCATATGACTTTGCTGCTGTTATTAAGTACTCTGGAGTAAGTTCTGAGCCTGTAAATATTTGTGGAAGTAGAAAGCCTCATCTTTTTTCATGGAGAGACTGTGGGCTCAAACTGCCAACGTTGTGGATCGCAGACCAGTGCTTATCCTCTAGAGCCACTGGGCTCTCCTGAATATGACTGGTGTCCTTATGAGAAGAGACAGAGAGAGACACAGACACAGAGAGAAGAAGGTCAGGTGAAGATGGAGGCAGAGATTTGAGTGATGCAACTATAAAGCAAGGAACATCAATGATTGACAGGAACCAGCAGAAGCTAGAAAGAGGCAAGGAAGGATCTTCCCCCAGAGCCTTCAGAGAGCATGACCCTGCCAACACCTTGCTTTTGGACTTTTAGCCTCCAGAACAATGAAAGAATAAATTTCTGTTGTTTTAAGCTTTTCCATCTGTTATCACAGCAACAAGAAATAAATGACATTTTTCTTTCTTTGGGGTCTAATCCACTGAATTCTTGAGAGCAGAGCACGGAATGTGATTGACAACCAATGTCCTTCTGAGTAGCTTACTGAACTAAATGTAAAGCAGGAGGGTCACAACTTCCCAAGTGGACAGAGGGAGAGACCCCTGGGGTGAACTTTCCAGGAGACAAGGCTTATGTTTATCTCTCTCTTTCTTTTTTCTTCCCTCTTCTTCTTCTCTCCTTCCATCCATCTAACATTCAATGTGCTCTTATTATATGCTGGACATACAGCTAGATACCAGAGATGCAGATATAAATGATATCCCTGCTCTAGAGGAGGAAAAGTCTATCAGAAAAGGGACACAAGAAAACATAGACATTACAATACTATTGTATGCACTGTAATTACAAGGGTGAGGCCAGAGTGTGGGGCCTTTAGGGCCCTAGATGACCCAGTCCTCTTACCCTCCTGACCACATCTCCACCCCATCCAGTAACACTGGTCTCTTACATTGTCCTCAGACCTTGCCGCTTTGCTCCTACTTGTGCTTCTGTCCCTCTGTCTGGAATGCTCCTTGTCCCAGTCACTGCGCGGCTCGCTTGCTTCTTTGAAATCACTGCTCACTTCTCAGGCCTTTTATCTCCACTGCCCCATGGAAAAAGTGCCACACCTCTGTCACCTTCAACTTCTATCCCTATTTTGCTCTTCTTCATCGCCCTTACCATCACCTTATGTATTTTTAAAGTTGTGTTTCTTAAATTGGAGTGACTGTTTTGTTTTGAAGTGCCGTCAAGCTGGTTCCAACTCATAGCCACCTATGCACAGCAAGATAAAACTCCTCTACACTGCCCAGTCCTGTGCCAAACTCACAATTGTTATGTTTGAGCCCACTGTTGCAGCCATTGCAACAGTTCATCTCATTGGGGGCCTTCCCTTTTTTTTTTTTTTGCTGACCCTTTACTTTACCTAGTATGATGTTCTTTTCCAGGGACTAGTCCCTCCTAATCACATGTCCATGTAGGTGAGACAGTCTTGCCATCTTCACTTCTAAGGAGCATTCTGGCTGTGCTTCTTTCAAAACAGATTTGTTTGTTCTTCTGGCAGTTCGTGGTACTTTCAATATTTTCATCAACACCATAATTCAAATGTATCGATTCTCTTTTGGTCTTCCTTATTCATTGTCCAGTTGACATATGCACATGAAGCAATTAAAAATGCCATAGCTTGGGTCTGATGCACCTTAGTTCTCAAAGTGACATCTTTGCTCTTTAACACTTTATCAAGGTCTTTTACATCAGATTTGCCTAGTGCAATACATCTTTTGATTTTTTGACTGCTGCTTCCCATGAGTGTTGATTATAGGTCCAAGGAAAAAGAAATCCTTGACTACTTCATATCTTTTATCTACTTTTCATGGTGGTGTTTATTTGTGAGGATTTGTTGTCCAGTTGTAAGAATTTTCATTTGATGTACACTGAGTTATACTCCATACTGAAGATGGTATTCTTTGATAGTCATCAATATTTTAAGTCTTCTTCATTTCCAGCAAAAAAAGTTGTGTCATCTGACTATTGCAGGCTTGTAATGAGTCTTTCTCCAATCCTGATGCTCCGTTCTTCTTCGTATAGTCCAGCTTCTCAGACCTTTTTGCTCAGCATATGATTGGATAAGAATGATGAAAGTATATAACCTTGATAAACATCCTTCTTGATTTTAAACCATGCAGTAACCCCTTGTTATGTTTGAACAACTGCTTCTTGGCCTATGTGCTGCCACATGAGAACAACTAAGTGTTTTAGAAATCCCATTTTTCTCAGTGTTATCCATAGTTTGTTATTGTCCACAAAGTCAAATACCTTTGTATAGTTAATGAAATGCAAGTAAATATATTTCTGGTATTCTCTACTTTCAATCAAAATTTATCTGACATCAACAATGATCTCTCTCAATTTATATCCTCTTCTTGAATTTCACAAATCTTCTTGAATTTCAGGCAGTTTCCTGTTGATGTACTACTGCAACAGTTTTTGAATTACCTTCAGCAAAATTTTACTTGCATGTGATGCTGGAAAATTTCCATATTTTGTATGGTTATCTTCTTTGGAATGGGCACAAGTATAAATCTTTTCTAATCAGTTGGTCAGGTAACTGTCCCCCAAACTTCTTAGCATAGACTAGTGAGTGCTTCAAGCACTGCATCAGTTTGGTGAAACATTTTGGTTGGTATTCCATCAATTCCTGGAGTTTTGTGTTTCACTAATGCATTCAGTGGAGCCTCGACTTCTTCCTTAGTACCATTAATTCTTGACCATATGCTACTTCTTGAAATGGTTGGACATCAACCAGTTCTTTTTGGTACAGTGACTCTATGTATCCCCCTTCAATATTCTTTTGAAAATTCCATGCATTATTCAATATTTTGCCCATGTTGTTGTTTGAAGTGCCTTCGCGTAGGTTCTAACCCATAGTGACCCTGTATAGGGTTTCTGAGGAGCAGCTGGTGAGCTTGAACCGCCGACCTTGCAGTTCAAATGGCTTTGCAGTCTGGCACATTAACCCACAGAGCCACACCAGGACCCTTTAATATTGCCAAGTTGAGGCTTGAAGTTTTCCTTCAGTTCTTTCAGCTTGAGAATTGCTAAGCATGCACTTCCCTGGATGGTGCAAATAAATGGTTAATACTCTCAGCTATTAACTGAAAAGTTGGAAGTTGAAGTCCACCCAGAGGCACTACAGAGGAAAGTTTAGCAATCTACATCTGAAAAGCAGCTATTGAAAACCTTATGGAATGGAACATAGTTCTACTTTGACACACATGTGGTCACCACGAGCTGGGATCAACTTGACAGCAACTTTTTTTGTTGTTTGTAAACAGACACACCTACCAGTCAACCCTCAGAAAAACTATACAGGGTCGCTATGAGTCTGAACTGACTGAACAGCATTTAGCAACAGAGGAAGATCCCCAACGATATGAATTGGCACAGTGGCAGCAGCAATGGGCTCAAGCTTACCAAGATTGTGAGCATGGCGCAGGACCAGGCAGTGTTTCGTCCTGTTGTTCATTAGTGGGAACCGACTCAGTGGCACTGACATCAACAACAAGACTATAAGCTACACAAGGATAGGAATTTTGTTCTGCTTTGCATTCTGCTATCTCACCAAATGACCAGAACAGAGCCTGTCACATAGGAGCTTAACAAACGTTTGTTAAATGAATGAATGAAGGGCACAGAAGAGAGGATATGATGGTTGGAAGGAGACTGGACCATGGAAAGAGACTCACTGACCCCTATGAGGCTTAACATCTCAGACTCTCAGCTGGATGGGATCTTCCCTGTTCTCAAAGATCTCAAAGACAGAGCCCTTCTCTAAGTTCCTCCTAGCCTTTGTACAAGAATCACACACACAGAAAGTACCCACTTTCCCACCCCATGTGAGGACAGCACCAGGGAAATCCCATCAAGGCAGGGCATCTGGTAGTTGAGTCTACTCCTCGACAGCTTCGGAAATCACATCACTCTGATGGCATTCACTTGAGTTGAGGTTAAGATGAGTTCTCACCCTCTGAGCAGAAGGTGCAGACAGAGAAGAGGGAGTCCTGAAGCAGACTGAGCTGCAGGCAGGAGGCAGCCAGGCAGAAGGAAGCTGCTCCGGAAGAGAAGAGAAGCTGAGCCCAGCTCACAGCCAGCCCCAGTGTCCTGGCTCCAACCCCCGACATGGCTCCCTACAGAGCTCACACCCACCCTACACAGTTCTTCCTGGAGCAACGTCACCGTGGGGTGCAGGATGTGGCAACCTCACTCCCACACCCCCTGCAGCCTTCCTGTGTGAGAGAAGAGGCCACAGAGCCTGGGACCAGGAGAGGAAAACTCTGCTCCAAAGGAGAGATAACAAGCCTATGACAGCATCAGGGTTAATAGAGACTCCTGCAAACTTGGAACCCAAGCGGCTCCAGCAGCTGCATTAAAATCTAACAGTCTTTCCTGTGGATTTTTCCGATTAAATGCAAATTTGTTTTGCTTTGCAAATTGAAAATCAGCTGCAAGCACCTGGTGTAAGAATTCCAGCAGGGAGTGGAGAACCCTGAGGGAAACCTGGCATCGTCACAACAGGCGGCCTGTGCCAAGCCCCTGCCCACCCTGTGCCGGGGGCACTGACCCAGGGGCAGTCAGGCCACCTCCTCCATTCTTGGCTGGGTTCCATTGTCCCCTCTGTTCACCCAGCACCACTGAATGCACACCAGTGTTTTCCAGATGCTGGGATTCCCAGTCCTGTTTCTTGGCAATGGAAGGTGATAGGTACAATCAGAGAAGCCACGCAAGCCCTTTGTAAGAATGCCTCCTTGGCACCTCCTGTGGGGTCGTCACTGTAATTATGAGAGTGGCACAGTTTTATCTTTCAGCAAAGGAACTGAGAGCAAGACTTGGAGAGGCACCTCCTGTTTGTTTGAAACCAGTTGTTTCCTTAGTGCTTGTCCATTTGGATCCAAAGTTCGTCTTCACAAAAGTGAGAGAAAGCAGAGGAAACTACTCAGGGTTCACAGAGAAAGGCAGGCAATGAGGAGGATACTGGATAGACCTCCAATTGGCTCTCCCTCCAAGCACTGGCCCATTCTACCTGTCAATGCTGCTCTGGAGCTGAGCATCCGGAAACACCCTTTTCCGCCCATCCCCTCCTCCACCAGTCGTACATTGTTCATTGAGCTCTGAGAGAAGTCGGGAGGGAAGGCAGTTATGAACGGGCCCCATTATGCTCCCCCTTCCTCTGGCTACGCAATTTAAAGGCAGAAGAGAGAGAGAAAGAGAGAGAGAGAGACATTCTGGAAATCCAAATTAAAATGTATTCCTGCAGCAATCCCGCACCCAATTAAAGTAACCCAGAGCCTATTGTCCTTTGCTAAATTTAGAGAATGCTCAGGTGTGTCTGATCCTACTCTGCACAGATATTTTTAATACAGATTTAATCATATTTTGGGTTAGGAGGAGAAGCTAATTAGGTAGGCAGATTTAGAAAGGCTGCCAGAACGCGGGACAAAACGAGGTGATTTGATGCAATTCACTTTTTTTTTTTTTAAACAGTAAGTTGTGTTGGGTCTGGGTTTTGGATTAGTGGAAAATTGGCTTGAAAACTGAGGTGACAGCGAACAGACATTCCTCCCCATGCTACTGAGGAACCTTAATGCTGAAGGAAAACCTAAAACAGAGTCTCATCCATTCCCTGAACTCAAGCACACCTTGAAGACGGAGGGCCTGCATGCTTTAGGGTGACCAAGTAAGGGGCTTTCCTCCTTCCTGGACTAGGAAGTGTTTGCTCAGATTCACTCTCTGGAGAAAGGCTCAGTCAAACTGCTGATCAACAAATGCCGATGGTGGAAACTAGAATCAATATCTGAACAAATGATCCAAGAGACCAGCTAGCCCTTAGACTTGGGCAAGGAACACTGACTGCTACCCACCTTGTCCTTGGGGAATTGTTCACCTAAGGCCCTTGGTTCTAACCCCTCTTCTCAGTCAGCCAATCTCCATTCAGCACCCAAGTGTCACAAAGTGAGGTGGCTGGACTGAACTGAATCAACATGTGATTGAACAAAGGACTTAAAATCCTCTGTGCCTCAGTTTCTCCTTCAGTCATCTGGGGATTCCAAGCCCTTGTTCATCATCAGGGTCACAAAGACATAGCAAATTTGGATGTGGCATGCAGCCAATGTCAGGAAGGAAGGTCACTGCAGGCCAAGGGGCCATTACCACTTTCAGCACCATCTGAATGTGCTCAGGTGGCTGAGATCTGTGGGTGACAAAGGCATGGATGTGGAGTTCATTTTCTGGTCAAAGTGTGAGGGAGCTGGGGAGAGGTGGGTTTTTTCTTCAGGGCTCCTGTGTTTGTGATGTAGGAAACTAAACTCGGCACACTACCTCTGCACTTTCCAAGTTCCTCCAGGACGTACGGTTAAGAGAAAAAAGCAATGTGCAAAGAGCATGGACCACAAGGTTGGTTTGAACCACAAGGTTGGCAGTCCAAATTCACCAGCCGCTCCTCAGAAATCCTATATGCAGCTGCTATGAGTTGGAACGGACTTGATGGCACTTAACAACAGCAACGACAAGAGAGCATCTATAGTATACTGCCCCTCACAAAAGCAAGGACTATAAAGAAGTACACAGGTGCCTTGCTCATTTATGCACAAAGAATACTGGAAGCATAAGTCAGAGATGAAAGAGATTCGTGGAGTCCCTAAATGGTGCAAATGGTTAATACACATGACTACTAATCAAAAGAGATTTGGAGATTTGAGTCTACCAAGAGGCACCTTTGAAGAAAGTTCTAGTGGTCTACTGATGAAAAATCAGTCACTGAAATACCTATAGAGCACAGTTCTGTAGCTGTGAGATAGAATGACTGGAAGGCAACTCTTTTTAAGTTGTTAGGGATTAGTTACCTACAGGAGGTGAGGGGGTTGGGGTGGAAAGAAAGGGGAAATGGAATAGGGAGCAGGAATGGGGAGTAAATGACACTTCTCTGAGTAGACTTTTTTGTATTGCTTTCTTGGTGGTGATTGTGTACCATCAAGTTGGTTCCGACTCATAGCGACCCTGTATAAGGTTTCTGAGGCTATAAATCTTTATGGGAGCAGAAAACCTTATCTTTCTCCTGTGGAGCTACTGGTAGCTTCAAACTGCTGACCTTGCAGTTAGCAGCACAGCCCGTAATCCACTATGCTACCAGGGCACCAAAGCTCTCTTGTTGTTAAGTGCCATTGAGTTGGTTCCCATCCATAGCAATCCTGTAAAGGGTTTCCGAGGAGTGGCTGGTGGGTTTGAACTGCCGATCTTGAGATTCAAACTGATCTTGTGGTCCAGTGCATTATCCTGCAGCACCACCCCAAAGCGCTCTTGTTGCTAAGTGCCATCGAGTTGCTTCTGACTCATAGCGACCCTATATAGGGTTTCTGAGGAGTGGCTGGTGGGTTTGAACCACCAACCTTGTGGTTCAAACTGACCTTGCAGTTCAGCACATAAACCTGCAGTGCCACACCAGGACCCCAAGGTTTCACATACCCTCCAGATACCCCAAAAGAAACTATGGAAACCAACAGAATGTATAGAGTACCCTTCCCCCAAAATAAGAGTTCCTCCTGAAGACAGAATCTCTCTTCCTTAAGGACTATGAGTCCCACAGAAAGAAAAGCACAATGTTTTCATAGTGAAGTGAGTAAAAGTAAAGACTCTGGAGCCTGAGTCCAAATCCCAGCTATCTTACTTGCTGGAGGTATAATTCTGAACAGTTACTTAATCTCTCTGGGTTTCAGTTCCTGCTTTTGTAAAAATAGGTAAAACAATAACTACATGAGGAATTTCAGACTTAGTACAAAACAAGGGCTGGAAATAGTGCATGGCATATTGTTATCATGATTATAATTATTTTAGGAATCCATGGTTAGGAAGAGTTGTGACTCATCTTCTGTCTTATGGAGTAAGGGATTCTTTTTGCCCAAGGAATCCCTCAAGCATTTCAATATGGGTCAGTTTCCACAGTGGCAGAAGCCAATGAACTTCACACGCCCTTACTGTATTAGTCTCCTATTGATGCTGTAACAAATCACCACAAACTTCGCGATTTAAATGGTACATATTTATGAATTTATATTTCTGGAGGCTTCTGTTGCTGTTGTTAGGTGCTATTGAGTCGGTACCGACTCATAGCAAACGAAACACTGCCTGGTTCTGGGCCAACCTCACAATTGTTGCCACACTTGAACCCGTTGATGTTGCCACTTTGCCAATCCATCTCACTGGGGGGTCTTCCTCTTTTTACTGACCCTCCACCTTACCAAACATGAAATCCTTCTCCAGCAACTGGTCCCTCCTGACAACATGTCCGAAGTATGAGAGACAAAGTTTGGCCATCCTGGCCTCCAAGGAGCACTCTGGCTGCACTTCTTCCAAAACAGATCTATTGGTTCTTTTGGCAGCCCATGGCACTTTCAATATTCTCCTCCAACACCATAACTCAAATGCATCAATTCTTCTACGGTCTTCCTTATTCACTGTCCAGCTTTCGCATGCATATGAGGTTACTGAAAATACCATGACTTGGGTCAAATATTAGTCCTTAGTCCTCAAGATGACATCTTAGTCCTCAAGATGACATCTTTGCTCTTTAACACTTTACAAAGGTCTTGTGCAGCAGATTTGCCTAATGCAATACATTGTTTGATTTCTTGACTGTTGCTTCCATGAGTGTTGATGGTTGATCCAAGAATGAAGTCCTTGACAACTTCAATCTTTTCTCCATTAATAAGAATGTTGTTTATTGGTCCAGTGGTGAGGATTTTTTTTTTTTTTTTTTTTTACATTGAGATGCAATCCATATCGAAGGCTGTGCTCTTTAATCTTCATCAGTAAATGTTTTAAGTCCTCTTCACTTTCAGCAAGCAAGTTGTATCATCTGCATATCACAGGTTGTTAATGAGTCTTTCTCCAATCCTGATGCCATGTTTGTCTTCATAGAACCCAGCTTCTCGGATTATTTGCTCAGCATACAGGTTGAATAAGTATGGTGAAAGAATACAACCCTGTCGCACACCTTTCCTCATTTAAAACCATTCAGTGTTCCCATGCTCTGTTTGAACAACTGCCTCTTGGTCCAGGTACAGATTCCTCATGAGCACAATTAAGTGTTCAGGAATACTCATACTTCACAATGTTGTCCATAGTTTGTCATGATCCACACAATCAAAAGACTTTGCATAGTCAATAAAGCACAGGCAAACATATTCTTTGCGCTGGAGGTAAGAATTCTGAAATGGGTCTCATGGGGCTAAAATCCAGGTGTGGCCAGGGCTGCAATCCTTTACAGAAACTTTAGTGCAGAATCTATTCCATTGCCTTTTCTAACTTCTAGAGGCTGCCAGCATTCTTTGGTTTGTGGCCCCTTCCTCCAGTAATGGTGGGTTGAGTCCTTTTTGCATTACATCATTCTGACATCCTCTTCTACCTCCTTCTTCCACTTTTAAAGTCCCCTGTGATTGGGAATAAGGAGCCCTGCTGGCCCAGCAAGTTAAGCATTGGGCTGCTAACTGCAAGGTTGGCGTTTGAACCCACCAGTCACTCTGTGGGAGAAAAAATGATCTGCTTGCTCCCATAAAGATTGACAGTCTCAGAAATCCAAAGGAGCAGTTGGAGTCTGTCCTATAGGGGCACTAGATGTTGGAATTGACCCAATGACAGTATGACTGGTTTTTGGTTTTGGTGACTGGGTTAACAATGATTACATTGGTCCCAATGGATAATTCAGGATAAATTCCCTTTCTTTAGGGTCCTGGTGTGGTGCTGTAGGATAAACACTACAGTGCTTAACCACAAGGTCAGTGGTTCAAACCCACCAGCCACTCCTTGAAAACCCTATACAGGGTCACTATGAATTGGAACCAATTTGATGGCATTTAACAGCAATAACAACAAGGACAATTGATTAGTTATCTAAATTCCACCAATGGCTTTAATTCCCCTCTGAATGTAAGACAACCTATCCAGAGGTACTGGGGATTAGGACATAGACAGTTTTGTGGGGAGGGACATTATTTTTCCTAATATAACGATCAACCCCTCATCAATGCCACCTTCTTCCTTTGTGTTCAGGTCTTAGACTGTTTTGAAACAACTTTCCATTCATGGTTCCACTCATCCAAACCAAGAGCTAGTCCTACTAGACATTTCCACCAAAAAAAGACATTTAAGCTGAAAGTCTGCAAACGGGTATCCCAGAGATTTTTTTAACAAATGCAGCGTGATAAGGCTGGTCACGGTCATGCAGTTCTGGAGTCTTCAGGAGATGGGTTCTAATCTTGGACCAGCCATTTATTAGCTATATGGCTTTCATTCATCAACAAATGTTTACAGAATGCCTACTATGTTCCAGTCATTTGCGGGAGGCATTTGAGGCACAGAGGCAGCACAGTGCCAGCCACCTAGTAAGGGTTAGGTTTAACAGGGGGTCAAGGTAGGAGTCAGGACCAAGAGGGCAGCTTCCCCTAAGCTTCCATGTGAACTTCCTGATCCTGGCAGGCCAGCAGACAGCAAATTCCAGCTGCATTCCATAAGACTTCAAAGAGAGACTTCTTTAGGGATAGGACTCTAAAGGTAGGGGGCTGGAGAGCCACTCCAGGAAGCAGAATCAAGTCAAGAGTGGCAGGCATGTGGGAAAGGAGCCAGGGAAACCAAGATTTACCTTTCAAAGTGAACGTGCTTTCCCGGATCAGATCCTGATTTTCCTCCCCTCCTCCAGGTAGCCTTCCATGATTAAACCCAGAGAACTCTGGGTTTAACTCCTATCAGCCATTACCTTCACATTCCCTTTGGAGTCGGGGCTGTATTCATTTAACACTTTTAAGTCATGGCATATGAGCACTTAAGTAACATGGATGAAAGTGTTTGATCAAAGCTGCCAAGCACTTTAAAAACTCTCCCTGACTTCCCCCAAACCAGGAGGAACTGAATACCTGTGCTGATGGAAGTAGACTGCTGGAGGAATTGCTCCTCCTGGATCCTTTCCACTAGTTTAGGGCTTGCCTTCTTCCCTCCCTGAGGAAGGGAAGCTGGCTGGGGCTTGGCAGAATAGTAGCTCCATTTCTCCCTGTATGGCTCTGAGTAAATCACTTCATGGCTTTAGGCTGCTATTTCCACACCTGGAATGTTGGGAGATGGGAGGTGGGGCATCAGAAGTGTGGTCTACAAACCCAGGCAACATTCTTTATTTCGAGTTCCTGTTTCCCAATGAACAAAGATGTTCAGGGGTAAGAATGTAACTTACTTTCATATCTGAGCTGGAGAAATTGCTCCTCCTGGATCCGTTCCACTAGTTTAGGGCTTGCCTTCTTCTCTCCCTGAGGAAAGGAAGCTGGCTGGGGCTTGGCAGATTAGGTTTGTCGTAGTAGCTGAGGTCTGGATTCCAAGGTTGGGAAAAAAAAACTAGCAAACATGACCCACTCTAAGTCCATCCTAGCCCATGGCTCCAGGGAAACTCCAGTTAGAATCATCCATACTTGGATCCAACTTCCGATTTTGCTCTTGCTAGGTCCTGGTGTGGCATTGTGGGTTAATGCGCTGGACTGAAAAGTCAATTTGAACTGTAAGGTTGGCAGTTCAAGCTTCCCAACCTTACAGTTGGAAATGCTATACAGGGTCACTATGGATTGGAACCGACCCGATGACGCTTAACAACAACAATAACAACAGAGTCCTGATGTAGTGCTATAGGATAAGCACTGGACTACTAACTGCAAGTTCTGCAGTTTAAACCTACTAGTCGTCTCTTGTTGTTGTTGTTGTTGTCAGGTGCCATCGAGTCGGAACCGACTCATAGCGACCCCATGCACAGCAGAACGAAACAATGTCTGATCCTGGGCCAACCTCACTACCGCTGCCACACCCGAGTCCATCAATGATGCCACCTGGTTGATCCATCTCATTGGGGGTCTTCCTCTTTTTCTCTGACCCTCCACCCTACCCAGCATGACATCCTTCTCCAGCGATTGTTTCCTCCGGACAATATGTCCAAAGTAGGAGAGACGAAGTTTAGCCATCCTGGCCTCCAAGGAGCACTCTGGCTGCACTAGTCGTCTCTAGGAAACCCTAAATGGAACTGACTCAATGGCACTTAACAACTACAAAGCTGTATGCTATTATACTGCTAACCACAAGGTCAATGGTTCAAACCAACCAGTCGCTCTTTGGAAACCCTGTACAGGGTCACTATGAGTCTGAAATGTCTCAACAGCAGTTAACAGCAAAAGTATAGTAAGATACTTACTCTCTTCAAGCCCGTTTCCTCCTCTGTAAATTGGGGGAATGACACACGTGGGGACATTCCTTATAACACCTAATATACAGCATTTGTATGAGGGTTAAATAAAATGAACCATGTGATCCACTCAGCAGAGTCTGTCTCACAGGCTGCATTTGACCATGGTCGGCTGCTGCCCTAATTATAATGAGATATGCACAGTGGGCCTTCATGGATCATAGGATCACAATGTTGAAAAAGACCTTAGAATTTACCCAAGGCAAAAAACAGCCTTTAGTGCCAAGTGGTCCATTCTGTGCCACTCACAGCATGAGGCATTTGAGGTTCGGAAATGGTTTTGTACACCGTCAGTCTCAGTCAGTGTTAGCTTGAAGAGGGGCTTGGGATAGAGTCAGCGTGGAGAGAGATGCTTTCCCCTAAAGTTCCACATACTCTTCCTGAATGGAACTTCCTGAGCTGAACTCCCCTGCACCATGGTTGGACCATTTCCAGAGGAGACTCAGGCTGTGCCCGTGGGAAATGACACATCTACAGGACAGGGAAAGGCCCACAGCCTGTGTGAGGAGCCACGTGGATGGAAGACAAGCTGTGCGGCCTGTCAAGCTGGCAGAGCCCCTGCCTCTCTGGTGGTGGTGGGGGGAGGCGGGGGGAGGGGGCTGCTGGGAGTTCAGGGAGAAGGCAGCAGCAGAGCTTAACTAGAAACAACCACCTGGGCTGTCACCAGAGTCTCCATACTCATTGGCCAGGGGGGCATCTGGGAAACCCATTCTCTCTCTCTTTCTTTTCCTTTTTTTTCAAAGAAGGCACAGAGGTGAATGTTCTAGAGAAAGTCAAAACCTGTCCAGCTATCGACACTCCTCAGCTTGGCTGTATGCCAGGACTGTATTCTTTTGACTTAGGCCTCTGTCTGCCCCATCTGTTGAATGGGGATTATGCCAACTGCACTTCCCCATAAGATACTGAAACAAGTCAAAATGATTTAAAAACAACAAAAACTCACTATGGTTCCGACTCTTAGTGACCTGACCGTACAGAGGAGGGCTGTTCCATAGGGCTTCTGAGGTGGAAATCTTCATGCAGGCAGACTGACACATCTTCCTGAGAGCTGCAGGTGGGTTTGAACTTCCGACCTTTCAGCATGTAACCACCACTGTGTGACCAGAACTCTTTAACATGATAATTGTCATTGTTGTTTAAGTGCCATTGAGTTGGTTCTAACTCATAATGACCCTGTATTTTCTGAGGAGCAGCTGGTGGTGTGAACCACTGACCTTGTGGTTAGCAGTCCACAGCTGATCCTACAGCGCCACATAATGGACAATCATTAATTCTGAATACAGGAAGAATAACTATCAAGACCTACCTCATTTTCCTCCCACCTCTCAGAGGCTCGCCTATGTTTGAGAAAGTGAGACCTGAAACCCACTTGTCCACGTTGCTGCTCTAGTGCGTTCTGACTGTGTGCTAGATGCTTCACAGCCATCCTTTTACTGATTTAACCAACAATCTTAAAAGTTATTCCTGATTACAGATGAGGAAACTGAGGTACACAAGGACAAATGACTTCTCAGGGTTGTTCAGTGATTCAGCTGAGAGAGGAGACTAGTGTTAACAATGAGGTTTGGGGGTTTTCACATTGTTCGTTTCTCCATATGATGAGAGGCAGCTGCCCTGAACACCCAAGGCTAAGGAGCCCCAATCCTAAACAATGCAGTTGACTCTCATTTATCCACGTTTCTGGAGGGATGTAGATCATTCAAATTCCTTTCTGCTTAGCTCTGACGTTTATGATGCAGTTAATGATTTTTTCAGAGGCAAAGTTACCCTTTTGATTATATACTTCTGGGAGGCAACTACTAAGATGAATTTTTATTCTCTTGAGCTCCTGGGTACGTGGGGAGCTTAAAAATGCTGTGACATATCCTTCTTCTTGTGGCAATGGAGAGTTAGCAAAAGGGTTCAGCGAGGAGGGAGAGCAAGTTCTGAAGGGAGAGGCAAAGCTGCCCTGGTTGGCCCCAGATCTGGCTCGTATGGACAAGTCAGGCAGCGTCTGGGGTGGGAAGAGATCAGGCTGAGAGTTCCTCAGGCTCCCCCTCACACCCATGACTTCACCGGGGCATCCAGAGAGTCAGAGTGTGTGTGTGTGTGGTGGGGGGCAAGCCAGCTATGAGAGTGACACTCTGGTGCTCCGGCTCTGATGCGCTCAGCTTTTCCCAGGAGAGCATCATCTTTGGACCTAGGAAAAGCAGGCCATAATCATAGCCATCTTCCAGAGTAGCCCGTGATTTCCAGTCCCATAATTGAACCACTGCTGGGATGGGAGGATTTTTTGGAAGTGATGTGAGACGCACAGAGAGGAGACTATTTTCCTGGATTAGCTCTCCCCAGGGTGGGAGTGGACATGGGGGTGGAAGCTTGAGCTGCAAGGCCTTAAGTGAGTCAACTCTTACCCCTCTCCACTCCTCCCCAGCCCCCATGCCCACTCCACCTCTGTCCTGATCAGATGGGATTCTGCCCTGTCCTTTAAAGCTCTGTTCTGCAAGGGGATCAGGGCAACTGATGAGTATCAGGACTGAGGAAACCAGAGCTAGGAGATGCTGGCCACACAAGGAGCCCCAGCCCCAGGCAGAGAAGCTAAGACAGCTCAGATGAATGCATTTGGCTCAAGTACCCATAGGGAATTTATAAATTAATCCCAGACCACCACCATGCCAGACTTGTGTGTGTTCTGGAAACATCAACTATTACAAGTTCAGTATTATTCTTAGAAAGAAAGAAGTGTAAATCTGCCACCAAGTATGTGTGTGAGTGAACATGTGTGTGTGAATGTGTGCCTGAACGTAGATGCCCTCTGACTGTGTAATGGTTGAAAATATGCTGGTTGTATACATAGGCTCCGAGTCCTGGTGTGGTGCTGTGGGTTAATGTGCCAGACTGCAAAGCTGTTTGAACTGCAAGGTCGGTGGTTCAAGCTCACCAGCTGCTCCTTGGAAACTCAAAACAGGGTCGCTATGGGTCGGCACTGATTCGACGGCACTTCACAACAACAATACATAGGCTCTGGAGTCTTGAAACAGAACATGTATGTAAACATAAAATCCTGTGTGTGTGTGTGTGTGTGTGTGTGTGTGTGTGTGTTTGTAAAAGTAGATTCTCAAATTCCTAAGAAGAACCTTCAGTGAGATCCCTCCTGTCTTAGTCTGGGTTTTCAGAGAAGCCAAACAGTGAAGTTGTTATAGGTTATATATAAAAAGAAATTTACAGCAAGGAAATGGCTCACACAGTTGTAGAGGTGGGCAAGTCCCAAGTCCATGGGTCAGATGAGCCAAGATCGGCAGGTCAGATGACAGGCAGGCAGGTCCGGCAGGTAAGATGGCAAGCTGCTGACAACTCCCAGGATCAGCAAGTAATAGAGCAGGCCATTGGCTCAAGTCCAAAGAACTGAAGGTTGGATGATGAGTCAGATACAGAATCCAGAGCAGCAGAAATCAGGTAAGTTTTTCCTGAGTGTCCAATATATAGGAAGCAAGCCATACCCCTAAGAAAATGTCCTTTCAGATCTGCTCATTGCAGATCTCATCATAGAAGTGATAACATTATATTAGGGGATTTGTTGTTTCTGTTAAGTACAATTGAACTGGTTCCAACTCACAGTGACCCTGTATAGTGTTTCTGAGGAGCAGCTGGTGAGTTTGAACCACTGATCTTGTGGTTCAAACCAACCTTGTGGTTCAGTGCTGATCCTATAGAGTCACACCAGGACTCCACAGAGGATTACTACATCTCAATTGCCAAACCACTGAGAATCCTAGGCCAGCCAAGTTGATACAAAACCTTAACTATCACACCTCCCCTAGAGCCCAGGCCAATGGGACCCTTTTACACATTTAATAACCACCTTATAGCAAGGTCCTCCTGATACTCTATCAACCCAAACCTTTTCAACTGGTCCTACCCAACCCACCTCATACTCTCTGGCTTGACTGAAAAGAGCTTTCTAATTTGATTAGAGACTGTGCTCTTGACTTTCAGGGGTTTTTTTTTTGCAACCACCTGCTTCTCTTCCTATCAATAATTGAATTGCCTGTGTTTTCATTTCTGTAGAGAGGTATCCGTATAATTGAAATCATTTTGATATCTCATCCTTATTTGGTTGTAATTGCTCAGAGGAAGAAAAGCCTGTCCCTTTCCCCTGGGAGATGCAAATATTAAGTACAATGGATCCAATGAGCAGAGTTTTTCGGTGAGACAATTGATGATCATAATATGAAATATTAAGTAATCATTAAAATGTCAGCAATTATAATGACGGTGATGAGAATGGTGATGGTATCTAACATATGCCAAACATTTAAGTGTCCCGGGCACTGTGCTAATGTTCCTTTACAGGCATTGCTTCTGTTGTTGGTGTCCATCAAGGCACCCCTTGGCTCATGGTGACCCCATGCACACTGGCACAAAACTCATCCTGGTCCTGCACTAATCCTATGATGAGTTGCAGATTGAACAGTTGTGATCCACAGGATTTTCACTGACCAGTTTTCAGAAGTAGATTACCACTCTTTTCTTCTTTATCCATCTTAGTCTGGAAGCTCTGCTGAAATCTGTTTGGTTTCATAGCAGCATATGAGGCTCCACTGATGAACACATGAAGTACATAGGTCAAGATCTGAACCCAGGGTCCTTGCATGCCAGTTGAGAATTCTACCATTGAGCCACCAATACCCATTACAAGCGTCAACTAACCAACCGAACACACACAGTTCACTGCTATTGAGTTGATTCCAACCCTGTATAGGATTTTCAAGACTGTAAGACTACTGGAGCAGAAAGCTTCATCTTTCCCCTGCTGCACAGCAGCTGGTGGGTTTGAACCAATGACCTTTCAATTAACAGTCCAATGCTTCTCTTACAGCAGCACCATCAGAGCTCATCTAAATTTGGCACCAGAGCAGAACTGCCTCTTTGCTGCAAGCTGATGGCAAACTTTGCTTATTCAGGTGTGCGGCAGGGGGCCAAGGGTTTGCCACTTCTGGCTGCAGACTCACAGAGCACAAAACATCCTCTTGGAATCCTGACCTCATTCAGATTCACACAGAGAACAGTGCTTTTGCCCTTGGAACAGAGTACCCCCGCCCCCCCGTTCCTTTTCAATGAGACACACACATATGCCCCCTATGTAATTATCTCAACAAATGTGCTAAAGGAAAATAAACTCCACAGATCGCCTTATAAAAATAGCAAAATGCATAGCACAGGCCTGTTCTGTATAACTCATGCAGAAAACATGGAAACATCTTATTCTGATAAATTGTGCCTTTTGGCGTTTCCGTGTATTTTCTGATTACACATATGTTGTTGTTGTTGTTAAGTGCCTTCGAGTCGGTTCCAACCCATAGCGACCCTGTACAGGGTTTCCGAGGGTGTAAATCCTTACGGGAGTAGAAAGCCGCATCTTTCTCCCGCGGAACAGCTGGTAGTTTCGAACCGCTGACCTTAAGGTTCGCAGCCCGATTCGTAACCACTACGCTACCAGAACTCCTTGATTACACATATAGGCACACACATATACACACATATGCACAGACTGTCAATTATGTAAAGAGGATAGGGAAAGTTAAGTCTGAAGGATGGCTCTGCCCTTGGTGAGTTTTCAAGGCTGGGAACCACAGTGGCTGGGCTGGTGACTACGCTACAGCAGGCTGCACACATTTCTCAGTTTAGACTTGGTTAACTTAATAAATACAGGTCATGTCCCTGCTATATATTGGCACGGTGGTAAGCAGAGGGGCCACAGTGAAAGACGCAGACTCAGGAACAGACAAAACCTTGGTAAGGTAGGTGTGACCACAATGAGGTCCCAATGAGGACAAGGTGGGCTTCCTGGAGGAGGGGGC
Source organism: Chrysochloris asiatica (assembly GCF_000296735.1). Classification (NCBI taxonomy): domain Eukaryota; kingdom Metazoa; phylum Chordata; class Mammalia; order Afrosoricida; family Chrysochloridae; genus Chrysochloris; species Chrysochloris asiatica. The sequence continues at coordinate 5,314,116 of NW_006408603.1, read as the reverse complement.
CAAGTCTTCTTAAAGGAGTAATATGGTGGCTGGAGGTGGGACAGTGGGAATGGCATTCTGGATAGAACAGCATGAGCAGCAAGAGTGAAGGCACCAGGAATTGGAGGGTGGTCAGGGTTGGGGCAGGCAAGAACTGAGGCTGGAGTGGTAATTCTGGCCACCTCACTAAAAAACTTGACTTCACGCTGTAAGCAGTGTTGTTGTTATGTGCCATGGAGTCAGTTCCAACTCACAGTGACCCTATACTGGGTTTCCGAGGCTGTATAGCTTTACAGGAGCAGAAAGCCTCATCTTTCTCCCGTGGAACAGCTGGTAGTTTTGAACTGCTGACTTTGCGGTTCACAGCCCCATTCGTAACCACTATGCTACCAGAGCTCCTTCTGCAAGAGCAGTCAAATTGCCACCACTTAGCAAGGAGCTCTGGTAGCGTAGTGGTTACGAATCGGGCTGCGAACCTTAAGGTCAGCGGTTTGAAACTACCAGCCGCTCCGCGGGAGAAAGATGAGGCTTTCTACTCCCGTAAGGATTTACACCCTCGGAAACCCTGTACAGGGTCGCTATGGGTCGGCTCCGACTCGAAGGCACTTAACAACAACAACAACAACAGTAGTGCTGGTGTGGCACTGTAGGATAAGTACTGAATCGCTAACTGTAAGGTCAGCTGTTCAAACCTACCAGCCGCTCCTCAGAAACCCAATCCAGGGTTGCTATGAGTCAGAACTGACTCCACAGCACTTAACAACAACAACAACAGCAAGTCCTATTAATCTTCTCTATTTCCCACCCTAACTAGATTAGCACCTACTTCCAAACATCCTCAGCTGCCTTCCATTTCCATCTGGAAGCTTATCCTTCCAAAATGAATTGTGTGGTTGTGTGATTTTTTACTCTCTCCCTTACTAGGTTTTCTTGTTCAGTGCCATGTCTCCAGTGCCTAGCACAGTTTCTGGTACACATGAATCACTTGGTACATGTTTGTTAAATGAGTGAATGACTAATGAATGCTTTTTCCAATTCATTTTGGGATGATTGACGTAATAAAATTGGAGATGGAGAGACCAACTGTATGACTATTGGATTAATTACCACGAAAGGTAAGGATCTAGGAAAGAGAACAAGAAAGCAGGAAGTGGATTTGCAAACATATTTGGAAGGCACATTGAGCAGGAGGTACTGGTGGATTTGAGTGTGAATAAGGCAGAAGTTGTCTGGATAAGTTTCAGGCCCCGGTTTATGTCCTGGATAGGAGGTAGCCCGTATGCTGAAAGGAGGAACAAGGGAGAAGCAGCAGGTATCGAGAAGGGAAGTGGTGGGTGAGTCCATTATGGACCAGGAGAGTTAAGTTTTGATTTTTCTGTGGTTCAGGATGTATTCCTTTCCTGGAAACAAAGAGATCCCTGTGGCCAGCCCCAGGCTTCCATCCACAGCGGTGTTAGCATCCACACGGACCCTGCTGAAGTTTTCACTCACCGCAACCCAGGGTCACCAGACTCCCTGGGGGAAGCTGGTGGAAGACTGGCAGACAAAGGCTGCTGTTTTTACTTGGAGGATAAAAAGGAAGTCTGTTGTTTAAATGGAATTCAAGTGGACTCCCCGGACAGGCCAGCTGACTGCTCCACATGGGTGCTTACCCCATTCAGACGGTTCTCTCTCATTATAACAGGTCTGAGCCCTGGAGGCATAAGACGGGGCTCATAGTGCAGCCAGCTAAGAAAAACACTTTCCTCTTGATTCTGATTCCTAGTAACAGTCAAGGAGAAGAGGAAAAGATTCTCTACCTGGGGTTCAACTCCCAAGTTAGAAATGGGTCAGACAGCCTCTCCTCGTTCCATGCCCTGGACAAGCCTGAACACATGTACTGAACATACACTGTGGGCAGAGAAGCCTGAGACAGAAGGCTGGAGAAAGGTCTAGAGGAATTACTTCGCCTCCAACCTAGTCTGCACACCGCTGCCAGGTTGGTCTTTCTGAAGTGCCACATTGATCATGCCACTCTTCTACTCAACAACCTGCTGTGGTTTCTCATTGTCTTTGGGATGATGTTAAAGTCCAAAGCCTAATATTCAAAGCTCCCTTTAGTGTGACCCTGGTCTATCTTCTCAGCATTCCACTCACTTTTTCCTACAAGACCACTTTACTCAAGCCAGATGGGTCTCCTTGCTGATTTGTCTCATAAAACACAAACCACCCACTTATGGGCAGAAGGAGGCTGGGAAACCATGAAACCTACCCCTTCATTTTACAGACAAGGACAACCAGGACCAAGGAAGGTGTGTATTAGCTGGCTTCCGAGTAGAGGGATGTGACTAGTCGGGTAGTGCCAACTACAGAGACACCTGGGTTGGGGTCAGGGAAAGTTCCCAAAGGAGGTTTCCAAAGCTGAATGGGCAAGAGAAGAGAGATGTGTATGTGTTGTTAGGGGAAAAGGAAAAGAGAAGAATAGCTACTCAAAGTGTGCCTCCCAACCATTTAGTTAGCACTCAGTACATGCCAGTAGCTGTACTAAGTATTTTATAGGTATTAACTCATTTAAATATCTCACCCAAACACAGCTCTATTACTCCTCTGTTTTATAACTGAATAAACTGAGGCAAAGGGAGTAATGTGCTTGAGTCCACACTCCTGGTAATGGTTGAGCTCATCCATAAACCCAGGCTGCCTGACTCTAGAGCCTGTGTTTCTAACCACCACCCGATGTCCCAGAGGGGAAAGTGGTCTAGGTGAAGGAGTGACGAATGCCTGGTAATGAGACACTCAAAGTGAAGATGTAACCATGTGTCAGAGTGAAGAAAGTCCAGGCCAGGTCAGGTCAGGTGTGCTGTGTGTGGGAGAAAAGTTACCTGGAGCCCAGAATCTGAGGGTAGGGCAACCTCTGGCTCCTGCAGACCTTATATGGTACTGACCTCCCTGACAGCTTGGGTAATCCGTAACAGCAAAAGTAAATCCTGGCTACTTAAAGTGTAGTTTCTAAACCAACAGCATTGGTATTACCAGGGAGCTTGTTAGAAATGCAGAACCTCAGGTCACACCCTGATCTTCTGAACTAGAATCTGCATTTGAGCAAGATGTGGGGCGGGGGCACATTCAAGGTTGAACCACCAAAATCTGTAGTTCTAAGGCCAAATGGTACTTCTTCAAGGAAGCCAAATTTGGTGTCCCCCACTGCCAACCCCAAGGACAAGGTCACAACCTCTAATTCTGTTCTCTCTGAGCAACTTCAGCTCCTCCTACAGCATTTACAACACTGTCATTCAATCAGTCTCAGACTTGGCTGCACATGCTGGGATGTAAACATTGCTGAGGGCCAACCTTACCCTTCACCAATTAAATGAGAACCTCTGGGGTTGGAGACTCTGGTATTGGTCTATGTTGTTGTTGTTATGTGCCGTGGAGTTGGTTCTGACGCATAGCAACCCTGTACAGGGTTTCTGAGGCTGTAAATCTTCACAGGAGCAGAATGCCTCATCTTTCTCCCATAGAACAGCTGGTAATTTCAAACTGCTGACCTTATGGTTCACAGCCCGATTCGTAACCACTACACTACCAGAGCTCTATCTATCTATCTATCTATCTATCTATCTATCTATCTATCTATCTATCTATCTAACAGCCTAACAGCACTTAACAACAGCAACAACATGTGTGTGTGTGTATATATATACCCCTGGTGTTTTAAATGTGCAACCAAATTTTGAACCTTTCTAGCTAAGTGCTTCATATCTCTTTTCTCTGAGTCAATCCTGAGCAAGCAGGGACATGTTTACTGCTGCTCCCAGCTTTGAGAACCAAGTCTGCACACAGTAGGTGTTCAAAAAAATGTTACAAAGGGTAGGTGGAAGGAAAGGTACCATAGTGGGGCTGCGGGCCAACTTCACTCACCAAACCTGACACACTCTCTTCTTCTTTCCCAGGAAAACAAAAGCGTCTCACCAGACGACGACATGCTCTAAAAACCCAGGGGTCTCCACGTCAGGAGGAGGGACACCAGGCATATGACATCCTGCATCTCAGGCCCATCTTCTAAGCTTTCCCCCTGCTCCCCCCACCTGCTGGTCCTCAGTAGAATGCAATTTTGGAGCCCTAGTGATGCAATAGGGGGAGTGTTGGACTACTCATCTAAAGGTCAGTGGTTTGATTCCACCAGCTGCTCTGCAGGAAGAAGATGAGGCTGTCTGTTCCTGCCAAGATTTACATCCTCAGAAACCCTATGGAGAATTCTACTCTTTCCTGAAGGGTGTTTGTGAGTCAGAATTGACTCAACTCAACGGCAGTGAGTTTTTTGGGTTTAATAATACAATCTGTAGTTCCTGCATGGTGCGAATGGTTAATGTGTTCAGTTACTAATGAAAAGGTTGGTAGTTTGTGTCCACCCACTTCTACAGTTTAACCCTAGTCAGGCACACATGGGTTTGCCATGAGTCAGAGCCAACTTTATGGCAACTGGTTAAACACAATCTGGAGGAGCCCCCAGCCTGAATCCCCAAGCCCTCTCTCCCCAGCTCTCTGGGGCTGGGGAGCCTGACTCCTGATCTACTCAGGTTTTTATCACAGAAATAAATCAGGGTCTTGTTTTACCCCAGAGTACACATTACTTCTCCTCTCACGCTAAAGCAAACTTCTCTTCCTTCCCTTCTGGAGAGGTTCATTTAATAGCGTGTGAAATGAAATGTCAACAAGAATTAGAACAAATGGCATCGTAATCTCCAGCAGATGACAGGCAGCCAGGACAGGCCTGCTCCAACAGCTCTGAGTCCCAGGGAGCTGACCAGGGGAATCCGGCAGACCAGGCTCCAGGAAAGGGCACCTCCAAGCACCTTGACCCCCTGCTTGCAAGTGGAGTACATACAGCCTTTGAACATCTGACAGAAGAACAGAAACTGCCTTTGACATTGGAAACAGTTTCTCTTTGACACACAATTAGGAAGGACAAGTGTCCCCAGGGGTGGAACACAGAGGCCCATTAGTCAGTTCATCAGGGGTCATGTGAACGGAGGGCTGGCTGCAGGAAGGCCTTGACCTCCTGCCAATAATGATCAGGTCACCTTGGATCCTGCTGCTTTTCACAGGTCCCCGCATTTGTCACTTCATCCTGCCCAGGGCACTCAGAGGTGTGGGAGAAAAACGCCTCTGCCCTCTGCCTGCCTGGACCATGTGGGGACTGGGGGTGGGACCAAGCCATAGTCTCATAATTTTATCATTATGCATGTAGTAGGCACAGTACTAGGCCCCACAGTGAACAACAGATAAAAATCCCTGTCTGTGGAGAGCTTATACTTTATGTGGAGTTGGGGGTGAAGAAGACAGACCATTAACAAAATAAACAAGAAAACTCAGTATACCAGATCCCCACACCTACCTCCTTCCAGTGTGGCCGAGTTCACATCCAGCAGGGACCTCTTGTTGCTCTGCTTTGCTGCCCTAGGACTTTCTCCAAAGCTCAGCAAAGCTGCTCAGTCCACACAGAGACACAACCAAGGGATTAATGCTCCAGCTTCCATTTTTCTTTGGAGTCTCTGGTGAGAACAGCAACACTGCTCAGTTACTAAAGATGAAAGGTTGGTGATTCACTCAGAGGTTCCTTGAAAGAAAGGCCTGGTGATCTACTGCCTAAAAATTAGCCACTGAAAACCCTTTGGAGCTCAGTTCCACTGTGACACATCATGAAGTTAGAATTGCCATGTGTTGAGTCACCATGAAGCTGGGTCACCGTAAGTTGGAACTGACTCAAGTGGTTTTCATGTTCTTTGGGGGCACAAGTTGAAGTGTGGTCTACACAGTTCCTCACCAGGTCCTCATGACTTTGGTCCCTTGTTGCCATCAAGGATCTCTAGTTCACTAACAAACACACTATAGCCACAGCTGGCTCACCTCCCCTGCCTGTCTCTCTCCAACTCCACTCCTGGGCCTAGAATCACCTCCCCAATGTGCTGCTGACACCCAAGTTTTTGGCCTCCAGCTCTGCTTTCAGGGAAGCCCAAAGGTGATACATACATGCAATAGATAAAAGAAAGCAGAAAGTGGGGCTAGAGAGTGCTAGGTCAACTAGATAGAGAAAGAATGACAACATTTTCATTTTGTAGATGAAGAAACAGATGTCCTGGCTCCGTTTAAATGACTTCCTCAAGGTTGCTCAGCTATTAAGTGGCAGAACTGGATCTTGCCTGCCTTTTTCTGGCATAGACGCTCACGTTCTTAGGCGCGGTTGGTGTTTTTGTTGCTGTTATGTGCCGTGGAGTCGGTTCCGACTCTTAGCGAGTCTGTACAGGGTTTCTGAGGCTGTAATCTTTACGGGAGCAGAAAGCCTCATCTTTCTCCCGCAGAGAGATACAGCTGGTAGTTTCGAACTGCTTACCGTGAGATTGTTGTTGTTGTTGTTGTTAAGTGCCATCGAGTCGGTTCCGACCCATAGCGACCCTGTACAGGGTTTCCGAGGGTGTAAATCTTTACGGGAGTAGAAAGCCTCATCTTTCTCCCGCGGAGCGGCTGGTAGTTTCGAACCGCTGACCTTAAGGTTCGCAGCCCGATTCGTAGATTAGCAGCCCAATTTGTAACCACTACGCTACCAGAGCTCCTTGTAGTCCTTTACTTCTAACCTAGGTGAAGAAACAAAGCTGAAAACCATAAAGAATTCTAGTGCAACCTGAGTCTGCTGTGCTGGAGGAGAAGGGAGGAGGGACTCAGGGGTGGGGGGAAGACTGCAGAGAGGAGAGCTTTGAACCAACTGTTGCGAAGAAGAGGAATGGAGGAAGGAGGAATGAGCGTTGGGCATGCGGAAGTCGGTAGAGTGTACTTCCGGCTGCGGCCACTGTGTCACAAAAAGGGTGATGAGAAAGCTACACCCCGGAGTGAGCTCTGATGCAGCCCCAATACCCTAACTGAATCCTGGCCGATAGGACTAAGTTGCAAACAGGGCAGACCCCACTCCCATCCACCGTCTGTCCCACTCAGCTCTTTTGCTATGAAGAGAACAATGCCCAATCTCACCTAACTGACAGGTACAGCCTCAACACCTCCCTGGGCATAAAAAACTCTGTTTCACCCTTCCCCACCCATTGGATTGGAGGGAAATTAGGAATCCTCTCATTTTACAGGAGAGGAGGCTGAGGCCCAGAGAAGGGATGCAACTTGCCCAAGGACACACAGTAAGACAGAAAGGGACAGAGCTGAGGCAGGAACTCAGTTCTGGGTGTTGGCTATTATGACCCTTCTTTCTTCCTCCCAGGAAAGGAACTACATTTGTAAGCATGCTGCCGGCTCCTGAGAGGAGGGGCCCTTCGGGTGTCTCCCCTAACTCAGACTGCATCACAGTTTACAAAGCATTTTCTGTCCTATTAAGTGGCCAGGGCAGACATTATTCACCTCATTTTGCAGGGGATGAAACAGGCACAGGGAGTTTACCCAGCCCAGATATGGCAAGGTCGGGACCCAAATCTAGAAACTTCTGATTTCAAGTTTCATGTTCTTTCCAATGACAATGAGTTAAACCCATCCAGGGTCTCACAGTGATCTCCTTTCATTAGCTGCAGAAAAGCCACTGCTTTGGCGAGTTTCATAAAGGACTAAATCTGTCAGGAAAACATAAAGGCAGGGCTCCCATCCATCTTCCCGACAACTATTTATTAGACTCATTATTATGTAAATACAGAAGAGGAGGAGAAAAATACATTAAAAATCCAATCAAATGGGCTGCCTCTGCAGGCAGGGGATAGGTTTCAGGGGAGGTGGAGGGAGGCCTCAGGTCCCTCTGTCCCTAGGCCAAACTTGGCCACAGGCCTTTCAGGCCAAGGGAGGGGGAAAGGAAGGGCACTAGGAGGAGTGGGGTGCAGGCCACATAATCCCTGCCTGCTGAGGGCTTCAGCTACTTTGCAATGGCTGTGCTGCTCAGCTTATAGACCTGCCATTGTCATTCCACTCCCAATTAATGAGAGGTTAGGACACAATTAAAAAGGCAAATAGAGCCCTTGATTGCAGCAGTAGGAGTGCAGCTTAGTAGGGCTCTGAATAAGCCCTTCCTAAAACTCCCTCTGTTCATGTAACAGAGCCTCTGGAGGATGGAGCTCATCTGGCCCTGCTCTGCCCCTCGCCGGCACCCAGAGGGCACATGGAGCCGTATGTACTTGGTCTCACAGAGGCTGCAGGTAATGGATCTGCCCACGTGTGGTCTCCCTGCTGCCCTCTGCTACTGCGATGTGTGGCTCATTGGGATTTGTATGTCCCCCGCTGTGCTTGGTACACACAAGGAACTAGGGAAACGTTCCTTCCTGAACATTCCCCGGAGGTGATTACACTCCAAGGGGAGGGAAGTGAAAACAAATATGGGCATTTCAGCCACTACCTTCACAGGAGGCCCACGGTGAGCCATGCAGTTTGCAGAGAGCTCCGTGCATCAATGCCCAGAATCATGCCCACCATGCTGTCTGCATGCCTGAGCTCATAGCCTCAAGTGCCAGCATTGTGCCTGGCACACAGTAGGTCCTTTAGAGGTAGTTGTGGAAGGCAGGGGCAGGGAGCTAAGTCCCAAACCACCAACAGGCACTGAGTAGGAGGCAGCATGACAAAAAAGAGTCAGCAATTGGACACTGGCCGGGTCCCCGGATGACCTCTCTGTGCAAACCAGAGCAAGACACTCATCACTAGGGCAGATAGTTTGGCAGGCAGTGAACTGGGCTCCAGCCCTCTTACCCATCCTAGTCTGATGCCCCTGTGTAAGGCACAATGGGCACAGCCATATGCAGCAGCCTTGTGGTTCAGGGGGCACGGGAGAGGCTACTGGGGGAATTCGTGGAAGATAGATTCACACTGGATTTTCAGGGCTTTTAGGATACCTTCTATGGTCAGCTCCACTAATGGAGTGCTGCTGGTTCTAGAAATGTTATGAAGAGATTTGCATATATGACCTGCCCCCTATAATTCTCACAACCTTCCTGTGGAGCGGGTCCTATAATTTCGGTTATTTCACAGATGAAGTAACTGAGGTTCAGTGAAGGTTAAGAGCATGGCAAGGCCACAGCTGGAAAACTGTAAAGCTGGAACTAGAGGCCAGGTGGGAAGAGAGCGTATGTATGGAAATGAGTCTAATGGAGACCACCCTCAGATCTCATCCCGTGTCTTCATCACACTCTCAGAACTCTGAGGTGTCAGGGATCTTGCTTCTTTGCTTAAGACCTCTGGTTGTTCTGTCAGCAGAGAAACTTGGTTGAGGTCCTGGGGTAGGACCAGTGGGGGGAATTAGAACAAGGATTGCTAAGAAATCATCTTGCTTCCCAGTGCATGCTACAACATGGGTGAACCTCCACAACACTGTGCTGAGTGAAATAAGTCAGGACACATACTACATGATTCCACTTACATGAAATTACCTAGGACAGGCCAGTGTATAGAGATCAAAGTTCATCAGTGGCTATTAGGGATAAGTGGAAGTGGAAGAGAGGGTCTTACTGCTTAGGGGGCACTGAGCTTCTATTAAGAATGATGGAAATAGATTTGGAAATAGATCATGTTAATGGTTGAACGACATGATACTGAATTGTTGAAAAAAATGTTGAAAAGTCACGAGATTTGTAAGGTATAAATTTAGTACAATAAAAAGTTAAAAATACGCATACACACACACACACACACACACACACACACACACACACACACATTGGAGTGAAGCCAAGCTTGAAGAAAAAGAAATTGCCTCCCTATGATGATACCAACGGCACCAATAAGGGCCCTCCAAGGATTCTGTCTCTCTGTGCCTGGTGACACAGGGAGACGGGTGTTAGCATCAGAGGGGCTGGCTCCAGCACTTCACTTACTAGCCCTGTGGCAAGACTTAGTTTCCTCATCTGAGGAAAGGGGATAATACTATTTACGTCACTGAGGATTGTAGGAATTCAATGTACTATAATGTATACAAAGTGCCCAGCCCAGCATTCAGCACATAGCAGGTAGTTGATAAATGAAAGCTAATATTCTTAATAAGAATCTCTGGTAGCGTAGTGGTTACGAATAAGGCTGTGAACTGCAAGGTCAGCAGTTCGAAACTACCAGCTGCTCTGCAGGAAAAAGATGAGGCTTTCTGCTCCCGTAAAGATTTACAGCCTCAGAAACCCTGTACAGGGTTGCTATGAGTCAGAACCAACTCCACAGCACATAACAACAACAACAACAAAAATATTCTTAATAGATGATCAGCCCAGTTGCCTCAAGAAATCGCATAAATGCAGTAAAGTGTTATTGAGTTGACTGTAAACCTGTATTCATTGCAGTGAAGATACAGAAGAGGAGGCAACTGGAAATGTCTAGTGTATGTGTGTGTGGTAAAGGGAGGTGCGGGGTAAGGAAAGACTCCATGCATGACCCCTGATCTGAAAGGGAGGCCAAGGGGTGGACAGGGGAGGGTCCCATATAGAAATGGAAAAGGGCAGTGTCACCTTCCCAGGGCGCTACACTTCCTTTCTGTGTTTTGTTTTTTTCTGTGCTTCTTCCAAGCTTTCTGTGGGGCTCATTGAATAAACAAGATGGGAGCTGCATTATCTGGCTCCTTCATGCCTCCATTAGAAGAAGTCAGGTGGAAGAAGGTAGCCAAACTTGTCTTGACAATCATTCAAAGCCTTCAACCTCAGGGCTGCTGAGGTTGACTCCCAAGTGTCAAGATTCACATTCCCTCTAGTATCTCTTTATCCAATCTCACTGGACTGAGGACAATATATTCTCCTAGTAGATTTCCTTAGACACTGGCAGATTATTATTAAATACTGAGAAGTGGGAACTCTGAAGGGTATGTGGCTCTCTGAGTTTTTGCAAAGGACTTAACAATATCCTGTCAGAGCTGTTCTTTGTTCTCTCTATGCCCACTCCACATGGGAGTGGGTCATGCCAAGGTCAAGGGGACTGCTGTTCCAATGGGAGAGTCATATGTTCAATAATAACAATCAAGACAGACCATAGTTAATAAATCCATAAGCCAGGATTGCATGGGTCAGGAATTCTGATAGTCTCTGAGAATTCGACATTCACTCCAGAGGGTGACAGACTGTGTTCTAGATAAGTGAGGTGGCCTGTCATATGCCCACGTTCTGGAATTCACTTACTTAATAAGTAAATAATTAGTTATTGATTTACTTAACATGGGAGACACTGATTGAGGCTCTAAGGATAAAGCAGTGAAGTCAAACAAACAAATTCAGTTCCTGCCTTCATGGAGCTTACATTCTAGTGGGGGAGGAAAGTAATAAGTAAACACAACATTGGTTCAGCACTTTGAAGCTACACTTTCTCAAGCATCACCTCAATGAATTCTCACTTCAGATCTGTGATCATTGTGGTCTTGCTGTTGCCATCTTATTGACGACAAAATTAAGACTGAGAGAAATGTAGATATGCATTAAATCACTGTGCTAAAGTGCATGTACTTGATAAGGTTCTTCCACCCATAGTCTTCATACTTCCCACCAAATGAGTGGACAAGATCACGCAAATAGGGTGTTGTTGTTGTTAAGTGCCGTCGAGTCAGTTCTGACCCATGGCAACCTTGTATAGGGTTTCCAAAGAGAGACTGGTGAGCTTGAACCGCCAACCTTGAGGTTCAAACCGACTTTGCAGTCCAGCACATTAGCCCACAGCGCCACACCATGTTGTTGTTGTTAAGTGTTGTTGAGTCTGTTCCGACCCATAGCGACCCTATATAGGGTTTTCGAGGAGCAGCTGGTGAGCTTGAACTGCCGACCTTGCAGTCCAAACAGCTTTGCAGTTTGGCACATTAACCCACAGCACCACACCGTATGACACTCTAGGGGAATGGTCAGTTTTGCCAATTTGCTAGATTGAAAAGGAGCCATTTCAGAAGCAGCAGCAGAAGAGAGCCAGGAGCGGAGCAGTGGCAGCAGCATGGAGTCACCGAGCAGCAGGCTTCTGACTCACACACTGAGTAAAGCCGAGCACCTTTGGGAAGGAGACTGGCTTGTAGAATGTGCCTTCTGGGCATTTACTGGCAGAGTTAAAGGTGTTTTTTAATGCTTGCCCAGTTTTCAGGTAGGAGATCCTATGTTCTTGAAGCAATATTATCAGGACAACAGCATTATCAGAAGAGCCAATGTTGTTGTTATTCTTAAGTGCCGTCGAGTCGTCGAGTCGGTTCTGACCCATAGCGACCCTGTACAGGGTTTCCGAGGGTGTAAATTTTTACGGGAGTAGAAAGCCTCATCTTTCTCCCGCGGAGTGCCTGGTAGTTTTGAACGGCTGACCTTAAGGTTCACAGCCCGATTCGTAACCACTACGCTAGAAGAGCCAATAGGAGTAGGGAATTCATGTGGGGTCTTTCCTTTACCTGTCTGGAGCTTGCAAGGAGGGTGCTGAGATTTTGAGGAACCCCGGGTATTCTCTTAATGGCTGATGAATGACATTTAATGGTAGAACAGCTGTGTAGGAATTATACAGGGACCTGTGAAATCCTAGACTAAGCTAAACATTGTTTGGTTAGGGTTTTTTGGGGGTTGTTTGCATTTGTTGTGCTACAATTTGTAACCCTTATCTTGAACACAATGATACATCTTCACTGAAGACTATGTGTATTATGGGGCTAGGGTAAGCCCGCAGAGCAAAGTGAGGAAGGCCAGAGGCAACAGCCTAACCTCCTAGGATGACTACCACTCATCCCTTATGTAAACACCTAATGAGTTTCTTATGTGACCTGGTGTACAAGGATGGTCAAGGTAAGCCGTTGCTGCCTGCTCTTCAGGGGCTACTCCACCCCACTCACTGGACAAATAGGTTTGACTGTGCCCGTCATGTACATGGTCTGTGCCGCTCGCCTCTTCTGCCTCTGTATAAAGATCTATTTCGAGGCATTGGGCTGATGCAGGGCATGGGCCTCCCCTGCTACAGATGAAGGCCATTCCCATCTGTAAATAGCTCCAGATCCTAGAAAAGCAGCCACAGACAAGTGCTTAGCAGCAAATAGATCACTCCCCACAGAGCCCGTGATGCACCAGGGCAGAGTGCCAGGCTCCCAAGGTGCAGGTAGGCAGCAGGCCTGGGAGAGACCAGGGAGAGGACAGGGACTCTGGCCACATTTAATAGAAGGACTTATTTCTTCTCCTCCCTATGGCCTCTGGCTACTCTGCCTTGTTCTTCTACTTTCTGATCCCAAGGTTGGAGAGAGTTTCTATCCTAGGTGCTCAAGGCATTTCCCTAGAGAGGGTTAAACCAGGGCTCCCAACCGATTCATTGTGGTTTGACCCCCTGATGAGAGTTTGCATTTCTAGCTCAGACAGACTGAATCAGAATCAACAGTTTAACAAGATTCCCAGAAGATTCTTATGGGTGAGAGTCAGACTGTGCTCCATAAGCATTCTTGTTGATGTTAGTAAGTCCTGTTGAGTCAGTTCTGACCCACAGCAACCCTGTATAAGGTTTCTGAACAGCGCCTGGTGAGCTTGAACTGCTAACCTTGCGATTCAAACTGACCTTGCTCAGTGGCTGATTTTTCAGAAGTAGACTGCCAGGATAGCTGGTAGATTTGAACTGCTGCCCTTGTGGAAATGTGTAACCCACTACACCAGAAGAAAGTAGTGTAGAAATCCCAAGCAGGAGAGGAGGAGGGCCTGGTCGGGGGCACTAGATGCATGAACTTAGAGAAAGGTCTCTTCCTTAAGGCTATTCAAAGGGGGAAGGTATTAATGCTTCATGACAGAGAGCTCTAAGGAGGGCAGAGGCTAAGTGTCAAAGAGGACTCTGTATCTCTGGTCTGGAGGCAGGAAGCCGTGTAATAGCTGCTCTGCCCAATGACTCCAGCTTAATAAAGACCCTCAGAAAAGAACTAAGCACCTACCAGATTGTTAATTACAATGTTGACGGTTCAAATCTACCAGCCACTCCTCAGAAACCTTATACAGACTTGCTGTGAGTCAGAACCAACTCGACGGCATTTCATAACAACCATGAACAACCACTATGCCACATCCTTTGCATGCATGTAATAGTTACAACTGGAGTCCTGGTGTGGCATTGTAGGATAAACACTTGACCTCAGGTTGGTTTGAACCACAAGGTTGGTAGTTCAAACTCACCAGCTGCTCCTAGGAAACCCTACGCAGGGTCGCTAAGATTCAGAACCAACTCAACATCACTTAACAGCAACAATAGTTAAGAATAATTAAAAAAAAAAAAAAAAAGTTAAGAAACTTGCCAAAGTTGCTAAGATCAGCCTGAGTGTACACGTTTTCCCGTACCCTACCTTGCCTGCAGCTGAGCTTCTATGGGATAACACAATCTATAAGCCCCAATCTCTTTCTAGTGGAGAAATGCTTATGATTAGGAAGGGAACGGATTTGTGTATTGGGGTGGGTGGAACTAGAGGTTAAGATGGCATCTCTGCTGAGCACCTTAAGTTTAGGAATATCCCAGGGATGAGGAACACAACACTCAACATTCATTCATTCATCCAACAAGCATTCAGTAAACATATTGTATGTTCCAGGCACTGGCCAAGCTGTTAGAAATACCATGAAGAACAAAACAAATATGTGTTCCTGCCTTTGTGGAGTTTACATTCTAGATGGCTGGGGAAGACAGAGAAAGGCAATCATCTATTTAATGTTGTTAAGTGCTTTTGAGTCGGTTTTGACTCATAGCAATCCTGTATAGAGTTTCTGAGGAGTGGCTGGTGGGTTTGAACCACTGATCCTGTGGCTCGCAATCCAGTGCTTATCCTAAGCACTACACCAGGAGTCCATCTATTTAATAGACATGCAGAAAAAAGCCTGGTGGTAATAAGTACTATGGAAAAATTTAAGCAGGCGTGAGGTTACACTATTGTAGATAAAATAGTCAAGGAAGGTCTCTGGAGGAGGCAACAGTGGAGAAATCCAGAGAAAAATTCCAAAGGAACCTGAGGTTACAGGGTGGGAGGATGGAGAAAGTCACAGCAAAGACAGTTGAAGGGAAAAGCCCGCATCCTATTAAAAGCCCTAATCCCTCCAGAAAGACAGCAGGTGACTTGGTGGAAATGAGAGAATGTTTCAATGTTTTGGGCTTTGGAAACAGCAGGTATAAGTGCCAGGAGGCACGAATGTCCTCACAGCATCATTGATGAGCAGGCTGCAGTCAGTCAGGGCACACCTGGGCAGGTTGATGTCTCCAGCCTTGGAGATAGGAGCACTTTTCTGTAATAATGTGTGACTGGTCCATCGATAGGCATGGACAGCTCTGGGAGTCAGCATCAGTGGATCAGGGGTCACAGCAAGGAGAAAACTGCTCTTAGCTGAGGCCTGGGAGTCTCTGCAGTCTCTACAGGTTGTGTCTGTGAGTGTGCTTTTAAGAGTTGTGCTTTCACCACCCCACCCTTGCAGATATCTCCTCCATAAACACAAGACATACTCTTCCTCTGCTGCACACTCCCTCAGGTGGGCACTAAGAGGGGCGAAGGAAGTCCTAAGTCTGGTTCAGGGAGTGCTGGGCTTCTTCCAGTCATCATCCAAAGCAAGGAGGAAGTTTGTGCCTGCCCAGGGAAAGATGCTAAAAGTTGGACAGAAACCTGCCCAAGGCCACGTTTAATGTCAAACATGAGAGAAGTTCCCAACTTTCACTCCTGCCTCCTTCTCTTGGCAAAAGGATCTAGTGTCTCCCAGCCAGGTTCGAAAGGTTGGTGAGATAGAGAACGATTTCTGGCTTTTGCCCCCAGCTTCAGGACACTCCTTTCCCAAACCGTTTCTCATTCAGATGAAAAAGAAAAGAATAATATCAACAGCAACATTTTGTTGAGCCCTCACTATCTGCCACACACTGCTTAAATGCTTCCCAGTGATTGGGTGGGCTAAGAGTTTCCAAAGAACTCCTGAAAATGCCCTTCCTGGGTTAAAGAGTTGGCCTGACACGTCTACCAGACCTAATAAGTCTGTCAGACTTCACCAGCCCAGTCCCAGAAGCTGATCTCTATGGAACACATTAAAGGGCTCCCTTGTCTTCCATTGGGAGGCATTTCCGGGTTAACAAGCATGGAAGGAAGAATAAGATGAGAATACCCTCCACTACCCTCTTGATCGGAGTCCTGGTGTGGCTGTTTGGGTTAATGCGCCAGACTGCAAAGCTGTTTGGACTGCAAAGTCGGCAGTTCAAGCTCACCAGCTGCTCCTTGGAAATCCTATACAGGGTCGCTCTGAGTCGGAATCGACTCAATGGCACTTAACAACAACAGCAACATTCTTGCTGGGCCACCACAGGTTGCTTCATCCCTCTCTCTGAGATAGTAGCTCTTTCAGGTAGTCCTCTCCACAGAGCTTCCTCCTCTTGGTTCTAGTAACTTCTTCCCCCTTGCACCCGCAGGCCTGGGGTTCTCTGCTATCCTAAATGCTATCCATACCTTTTCAAATAGCCCTTTTGTTAACTTCCTTTAATTGTCCAGCTTTTATGAGCCATCTGCTTCCTGCTGGGACTCTGATTTATTGGTAGAAGGGGAAAGAGGAAAGAAGCCAACCATGTCCCTCCCCTACTCTATTTCCATCTGCGGCTGGCAGAGCCCAGGGAAAGAGACATCTTATAACCTTAAGTGGAGTTAAAAGTTGTGATTATTGACCTGTACTGGGCATAGTAATTATGGAACTGAGACCATTTGTTACCTAAAAGTGACCTGAAAAGTCATGGGACTTGTCCCAGATTTCATTCAGGGCGGCAGAAGACTTGGCTCCACTGAATAAATTCACAGGGAGATGAAAACAACCCGGCTTTCTGATCATACCAAGAAGTTGCACTTATTCAATGCCTAGTTAATCTCAAAAGTGCTGGAGCTGGGACTCAAGCCCAGGTGGCTGGCTGCAGGACCCATGTTCTAACCACCAGCCTACATTGTGTCTTGTCATTGTGGAGGTAAGAATCTTTTTAGAAAGACAATATAGACTTGTTTCCCAGCAACCCTCATTCAGAATTGTATCCTTCTTTTCTGGGTTGCTAACCTAAATCCACCATTTGAGGTATTTCCTTTGGTTTCTCTAGGGAGAAAGTTGTTCTACGTTCTTTGAGTCAAAACACATACTCATATAAAGAGATGGTTTGTGACACGGGTTCGCTTCCTCCTTCTCATTATGTGATGCCTCCAGTTCTGTCTTTGATGTCCACCTGGACAGAGGTTTCTGGTAGAGGTCCCATGGTTGTCCTCGGGTTCAGAGCAAGACTTTTATGAATAATCTGAATACTAACTTGCACAACACTTCAGGTTTTTCTTTGCACATATTCTTTCCTCTCCCTAGATTTTCTATACTCCTTCATCTCCTGCAGCTGTTCTTCAAGTCCTGCCCTACATACTGTCTACTCAAAGAAACCTTCCGTGACATCCCTAAAAGGGTGAACCACTTCCTCCCAATGCTTCTGTGACCCTTCTACTATAGCTCTCTTACTGCATCAGAATGATCTGTTTACATATGCTAAGCAGTGAATAACTCAAAAGAAATTTCATCTATGTTTAAGAATTCTCACATCTTCAATGTCCAGTACCAGGTCTGACACATGAGTGCTCAATAGAGGAGAAAGGATTTTAGAATAAATTATGAATGAATCAATCAGTGACAGAATGAATTCTTTACACGTTTGAACCAAATGAACTAATTTGTTGTTATTAGTCGCTGTTGAGTTGGCTTCAATTCACGGTGACCTTAGGTATAACAGGATGAAACATTGCCTGATTCATCTTCATGATCATTGATGTGTTTGAATCTGTTGCTGTGGTTACTGTGTCAATCCGTCTCATTGAAGGTTTCCCTCATTTTCACTACCCTTCTACTTTATCAAACATGATGCCCTTTTTCTAGCAATTGGTCTTTCCTAATGACACGTCCAAAGTCAGCAAGATAAAGTCTCACTATCCTCACTTCTAACAAGCATTCTGGATGTATTTCTTCGAATGCTGATTTGTTTATTCTTCTGGTAGTCCATGGTATATTCAATATTCTATGCCACACCACAGTCAAAACAATCAATTCTTTTTCTGTCTTCCTTTGTCATTGTCCAGCTTTTAAATGTATATAGAGCTTGCAAAGACAATGGCTTGGGTCAGGCATACCTTAGTCATCAAAGTGACATCCTTGGTTTTTTCTAGTCAACATTTATTAAATATTCTCAACATGGCCAGTACTGTGCTAACAATGAGGGGGTCACCTTGAGTATAAAGGTATCGTGTTTGCCCTCAAGGAACCCATAATCTGGCTGAGGAGACAGAGATAATTAATACACGAGTGTTGTAGTGAGAGCAGCTATTGCTTATTGAATGTCCACCATGTTCCATGCATGGTTCTAACTGACTTACCATGTGGTAACTGACTTTAGTCCTCATCATCCTATGAGAGGTGCTATTATCATCTCTCTTTAACTGATAAGGAAACTGAAGCCCAGAGAGGTTAAGTAACTTGCTCAAAGTCACTCAGCTAGGAAGTGGCTTGCTGGGTCCAAACCAGAGTATAAAATATGTAAAACAGACTGTAAATGTTGCATGAGTTCAGAGGGAGATGCTTGTGAGCTGCAGTTGTCAGGTACCATTCTGAGGAAGAGGCAGGACTTGAGCTGAACTGGGAATCCCCCCACCCTAATCTTTCATCCTGCCCTGCTGAAGTTGAGGGCCCCTCCCCACTCCTTTAGCCCTGTGCCTCTCCAGCTCTGAGGGAGATGACTGTTCCTTAGATGACTCTGTGGGGTCACCAACACCGTCACTGCTCCTGGTATGACTAGTGTCCCAGCTCCCCGCCAGGTGCCTCCTCAGTTTTAGAGCCCAAGGGGGCAGGAGCCCACGGCAGCTGCTGATTAATTTCCACTGACAAGAGGTTGCGTCTTCGGCAAGCATGGTATTAAATAGCTCCTTTTGATCATAATTAAGTTTCTCTCGGGCTGATGCTATAAATAGCCATGCCCTATTGATTGGAGGGTCTAGGCTGTGAGCTCAGCATCCTCCGGGAGCCTTTCCAGACCTAGCCTGGGCTCTCGAGTCCCACTTTTCTCCTCCTGACATGGAACATTCCTAATTTCAAGGGCAGGTGCAGCCAAATATCAGACTCGGGCTCACTTCATTTCCCCAATCCTCCTTTCCCCCTTCCCCTCCCCGCCCCTCGTCCCATTCCAGCTGAAGCCAGGGTTTCACTCTCCTTGGTTCAGCTTCTCAAGGAAAAAGAAAACCGGACACAGACCAGAGGACGCCAGGACACCTGTACTCTCTTCTCTGGGGCCCCTCAGGACCCATACTGTCCCTTCTCTGTGCACTCAGGACAACATCCCTGCCTTGTCTCCAGGCTCAACCTCTTTCCATTACACCAATAGGAAAACTGAGGACCAGATAAGTGAAGACCCCTTTAAAAGTCTCTAGAGAAGAAATTAACACACAAGTAGGGATGCCCTTTCATCCTTCTCATTCTTGAACAAATTCGAACCCATCTTGTTTTGCTGTGTTCACTGCCATGTCTAAGAGAGGAAAAGAAGAGGGGCTTGGTTCACCCTATTGGGGGATAGGGTATCTAGCACAAATCATATTGATTATGATCCGCCTTCTGCCCAACACATTTTATACAGGTGGACAAAGTACAGGTGGGACTGTCTTCTTCTCCCCTACTAGATCCCTCTCTTCCTGAGTCATTTCCCAGAAAGCAACACGTTTCTTTCTCCAGGAATATTCTCTAATATCCTAGAGCCCACCCACAACCACTACACACACACACAAAGGTGTTGCTGCTTAGACCAAGCTATGATTTCTCCATGTTCTGTTCAGATTCACCTAGGGTTGTGAGCAAGACAAGGTGGCAGATAGGAAAGGACTCTACCCTGGAGGCTGCCAGGCTATACCTGATCCCACCTCTTCTGTCAACTGGTATGGTCTTAGGGAAGGAGCTTAACTTCTCGTTTTCCTTACCCATAAAATAAGTGGGTAGAAGAAAACGATTCTTAGGGTTCTTTTCAGTTGCAAGTTGTATAATGGCATAATTCTTAGTAAAAGAGGGAGTATGCACATACAGACCAAGAAGGGAACATGCAAGAGTCGATTCTAAGTTTTCATGTTAAAGCAAGATGTTGCTGGGATTCTAAAGGGGGTTTCTGTAGAGGGCAAGCCCTGGTGTCAGGTTCCTCCATTCTTCATGGCAAACAACAGCCTGCAGACCAAATCTGGTCCCATCTTTTGAAAATAAAATTAGAACACAGCCATACAAGGGGGCTTCAAAGAGTTTGTGGAAAAATGGAAATCAAGTGTAATGGAATTTTGCCATGGGCATTTTGAAGGCCCCTCATACTCACTCATTTACTCATTCATTGTAACACTGCTCAGACAGCACCACAGCAAAATTGAGTAGCTGCCACAGAGAACGTATGGCCCTCAAAACCTAGCTGGCCCTTTAAGGACAAGCTAGGGCATGTTAGTTGGGTGGGAAAAGAAGAGGAAAGGACTCTTCTGGTAGAGAGCAGTATATGCGCTTGGAGGGGTGATGCTGGGCAGAACAGACTGCTTATTCCCCACTGTGCAGTAAATCAGGGAAGTAGCAGGGGTCACCTGTACTTTTTCAAGGGATATGGATAAGGATCTTTGAGCCCCTGGGGGCTCTGCCCAGGGCCTGCCAGCCTGGAGATACATGCAAACACCCAAACATCATGGAGGAGGGCAAGGAAGTTTTTTCATCTTCAATCTGTGTCAAAGAAACCCAAACTCAAACTGACAGCCATCAAGTGGATTCCAACTCACAGCAACCCTATATAGGGTTTCTGAAGCTATTAATCTTTACGGGAGCAGAAAGCCTCTGCTTTCTGGCCTCTGTAAGGAGCAGCTGGTGCGTCTGAATGCTGACCTTGCAGTTAACAGTCAGGTGTGTATCCTACAATGCCATATAAGCACTCCTTGTGAAAGCAAAGGGGGTCCTACTCAACTTGCATGAAAGTACCACCTGTGCTCACCCCTGTGGGGTTAATCTGTTCCAGAAAACCTTCTCAGTCCCCAGCCGAGACCTGAGCTGAGGCCAGGAGAGGAGAGAGTCCCAGGCCCCATTGGCAGTGCCCAGAAGCAATGCCATTCCCTGGAAGAGCAGAAAACAGAGGCCACTGATAAGCTAAGCAGCACAGAGGTCCTGTGAGCTTCACTTAGCTCTCTGATGTATGGACAGAGCAGCAGAGCTTCCAGAGAACTCTGGAAGGAGCAGGAAGCAGCTGGAGTTGGCATTATCTCAGTAGAGCCAGAATTGATGAAGTAAAAACACAGCCACTTAGCTTCCCCAAATCTCCTCAAAGCTACAGTCCTGGGCTATTCAGCCTTGAATTTCTGGGGTGCTCTGGATGCTCCCCATTATTTTACAGCCCCTGTATCCATGACTGCCCCAGAGTATCCAGCATTTCCCTGGAGGGATGTGGGGACTTTAGTTTTCTTCTCATCCTCAATACAAAGCCCGCCGATTTTGTTTTTCAAGGCGACGGGGGCGGAGGGGGGGGGGGGCCAAAATCTCCCGATTAGTTTTTACACGGAGGCTGCCGGAGGCCATATGCCATGTTCTCCAGCTCTGCCATTATGCATCTTGCTTGTAATTGCTTTAGAATGACACTCATCATGTTCTATTTTATCACCCAATGACAGATCCATACAGGAGAGGGGAAACACACGCTTTTGCTCACACACACACACTCAGAGTGAGCCAGGCTTCATAATGGTGAAGCAGGGCGATTGTTCTGAAATTCCAAGCACTGGACTCTGTCCATTGGCCTAAACAGACATAATGTGTTACATTCATGATTATTGCCTCTGCGTATCACAGGGAAGCAGCCAGGGATGGACTAGGAGGTCCACACTTCCAGAGCCCGTTCACATGTTCACCATTACCTCTATACTCCCCATAAAACCCAGGGCCAAATGGCAACTAACTATAGACAGAGAAGGAGACATCAAGCTATTCCTCAATACTTAAATGCTTTGCTACAAAGCAGCCTGAAGCTAGCAATTCTTTCTTCATGCCACCTGCCATCCTGGGTCCCTATGCTATTTCCTTTGCTCCAGGTGGCCCACCCCATTCACTACTTTCCACCCTCAACAGGCAGGATTCTCTCAGGACAGAGAGGTTTCCGTGAACTAAGCTGCAGACACTTGAAGTTCACTCATGGAGTCTTGTGTCCAGGGGCCAGCGGGGGCAGGACGACTATATTCTCTCCTTGCCTGTAGCAGAGAATGCTGATAAATAAAGCTGAGAGCCCTGAAGTTGTGAATGTAACATAGTAGGAATTTAACAGAATGTCAGTAGAGAACCCCTCAGAGTACTGAGGTGCAAGAAAGAGTTTGGCTGAAAGCCCCACAGTCCTAGGAACTTCTCCTTTACCTATCTTGGACCAAACCCCTCCTACACCCATGGTTTGGACTCTCAACCCAAGTTGTCATCACAGCAAGTACCAAACAAACTTTCCTGGGTCCTATCACCAGTCTATACGATTATGGGTTTTACATTTGGGC
The DNA here is from genome assembly GCF_000296735.1 of Chrysochloris asiatica. Classification (NCBI taxonomy): domain Eukaryota; kingdom Metazoa; phylum Chordata; class Mammalia; order Afrosoricida; family Chrysochloridae; genus Chrysochloris; species Chrysochloris asiatica. The sequence continues at coordinate 5,291,681 of NW_006408603.1, read as the reverse complement.
CCAAGAACTACCCCAAAGCCAAAAGCTTTTGCTTATTAAGGGTGCTATTATTCCTCAGAGTGCTTGATAAAGCCCCACTTAGCAACCCTGAAGAGAGAACAGACAGCTCAGGGTCTTCATTCACTCTCCAAACAGATAAACAGGGCTCACCATGGGTGGGGGACACAACTGGAGTCTGAGACCAGCCAGCTATCTGCTCAGGGCCAGCAGGATTCCCAGGATCACAGGCCTCTACAGTCCCCCTCCCCAAGCTCAGACACTCACCAGGTGCCAAATACTAGAATCCTTGAGAAAAGTTAGGGTAGAAGTGGGCTGGGGGAAGAAATTCCATGTCAATCACCCAGGTTGAAAGAGGAGAGAACTCAAGCATAAACAGTCATGTGATTCAAAACCGATTCAACTGAGGGGGGCAGGGAGACACTCCTGCTCAAACCCTTTCTCCTATTAAGGTGGGAATGAGTGTGCATCTCAGGGGATGGGGAAGAACAGAGCAGCCTGCTTCCAAAGCACTTTCCCATCAGTACTAATCTTTCTATTTCTTAATGAGGAGCCCGAGGGGAACCTGGCGCTTTGGCAGTGGGGAAGCAAGTGAGCGACTGGGGAACCCCATCCAAGTTCCCACTTTCTATTGCAGGGAAGCCCCCCAGACCAGGTCTAGCCCTCCTTCCCTTCCCTGCCAGAGCACTGGTATTTGCTTAGGAGCCTGGGGTGGGGGCCTTGAAGAGACAATCTTAACACCTCAATCTTGGCATGGGGAGAAGAGAGGGTCCACAGAAGGAACCATAGCTCTCTCTGTCCAGGGACCTGGGCTAGATCCCTGCCTGTTTTGCTCTTCCTGGCTTGCCTGCCAGGGACCTGCAGTTAGGACTCTGGCTGGCCACAGTGGAGCCTGTCCACCTGCACTCATCACGCATGCAGGGGGCGTCCTCAGCTGTTCCTCTGAAAGCAAACATCGACGCCAGCAAGGCCATTGTGCTCTGAGCAGCCTGTCACCCCCATCAGACCCAGTTGGCACAACGTTTCCTGGTTTTTGTTGAATGTGTCCAATTTCCTGACCAACTCATCCCTGATAAATAATTGTTTCCTCGCTCACTCTGGACAGCTTGCAGTTAGAGAAGGTAGAGAAGGGTTTGATGGGGACGGTACTTCCTTTGTTTCCTTGGTGTCTGAAAGCCAGGGTCGAAGACCTCTGCTCAGTGCAGGGGGCACATGCTGCTCAGCAAAGGCCCATCCCCTCCTCAGCAGCTGCTGTTATTCACCAAGCTCCCTCCTGGGGTGCCTCCATTCCCTATGCTGAAGGTGGGTAACCTGGGATGAGGAGCTAATAGAAGGTTGACCTAGGGTACAGGGTAGTTTAAGAGACATTTGAAGCTCTCACATCTGGAAGGAAGAACATCAGCAGGGAGATGAAGTTGTCTGGATACCAGTCTTCCCATGGTCACTACCTGGCTGCGCAATCTTGAGGTTGTCCACCTCAGCTTTGCTATGTCTGAAACAAGGGGTGCAACCTGACCCCTTCCAGCTCCAACTCACAGACCTAAGCCCTTGGGTAACTACAGTCTCTCTTCTGTTGTCTCTGCAGCTTCTACCCCGAGTTTCCCTGGCCCGAGTTGCTGGCACACCATCTGGTATTCCTGGGCGAGCCAAGAGTTATTTACCAGTGACAGCTCTGTTCATCTGGCCATCCTGCCCATGCAAAAGGCAGGAACATGCATCCCAAACCCAAGGATGGCCTATAGTGGACACTTACTATATAGTAGGCGCTGGTCTAGGCACTTGATGTTGTTGTGAAGTGCTGTTGAGTCCATTCTGACCCATAGTGACCCTGTATAGGGTTTCCAAGGAGTAGCTGGTGAGCTTGAACTGCCAACCTTGCAGTTCAAACAGCTTTGCAGTCTGGTGCATTAACCCATAGCGCCACACCGGGACTCCAGGCACTTCATAGGTGTCATTATTATTAATCTTCATTTGCCAAAAGAAGAATTTGAGGTTGATAGATGGACTTCTATTGTAAGAAGGTGACAGGCAGAGGGCAGACCCCAGCTCTGTCTGCCTTATAGCCCATGTTAACACAGTGCTCTCAAGCAGGGCTTCTGTGAGGAGACAAGCTTGGCTCAACCAGGTAGACAGGGGGTTGCTGCTCAGCTCTGGCTGCAATCACCATTCTCAGGAATGAACAAAACTATGACTTCCTCCTCTTTAGCATGGAGCAAGCTGAGGAGGGCCCCTGGCCAGGAAGAAGTTAGTACAGTCAGAGATGAAAATCCATTGCCTTCCCTCACCCCAACCAATACAACACTTCATGATACTCAGAGCCTTTGAATTTGCGTTAGTTATCTCATTGGAACTAGCTTGGCACTATGTGGCGCTATGGCACTTACCAACAACAGTCAACCTGTTCATACCACCTCACTCCTTTCTCGTTATGAGCTTTAGCCATAAGGCTCATGGGAAGGACTCTGTGGTAGATTATAAGAAGGACCACAAAGTCTTCCCATTCCTTTGCAATGCGACTTTGCAGCTCCTCCCTTTCAAGAGTGGAATCAAAAATACTTTGAATCTGGGCTTGACCTTGTGACTTGCTTTGGTCCATGGGACATTAGCAAATGTGACACAGGCAGAGGCTTGAGGATTTCTGAGGACTTTGACCTCTTTTGCTGGTCTTGGACATCCTGGGTCAGCCACCAAGTGAGAATCTGGACTAACCTGCTTGGTAATGACAGACTTCAGAAAGATTCATTTACAGGGAGCATTGCTTGATGCCAAAAAAGGTTACAGAGGGCCTCCGAGCCAGGTAGCCTTCTGAAGCCAAGAGGAACCCGGGCAGGCTGCACTGCTTCTCACCATTGCGCCAATACACAAAGGTATTTCTTCTCCTTCAAAAGGTCTGTGGTGAAGCAGTGCCTCAACTTCTCTTAGAATTGTCTTACTGCCCTCCTAAAAGCACCGTCTCAGGGTTTGGACAGAATTAGTTCTCCATATAAGGAGTCCTGGTGTGGCATTGCAGGATAATGCACTGGACCACAAGGTCAGTTAGAACCAAAAGATTGGCAGTTCACACCCAGCAGTTCAGCTCCTTGGAAACCCGATACCGGGTCGCTATGAGTCGGAACCGACTCGAAGGCACTTAGCATAAAGGAAGAAGAGGACTCATTCTTTATCCCACTCTGGACCTGGGATCCAGTGCTTATCCTATAGAGTGACACAAGGACTTACAATGCTCCTAACAAGTGAGGAATCAAGACTATGGCTCACTTACCTTGGACAAATCATCAGGGAAGTTCAATTCCTAGAAAAGGATATATCAGGTTTGGGAAAGTAGAGGGCCAGTGAGATGAATTGACACAGCCAGCAGCCACAACACAAGACTGAAACACACCAACCATCATGAAGATGGCACATGACCAGGCAACATTTGTTCTGTTATTCATAAGGTTGTCATGAGTTGGAGCCAACCAGATGGAAACTAACAACAACAATTTTTGTTCAATGGATTTGACTGTCTTCACTGGCATGTCTCACAGTGCTGGACAAGAGATGATGCCATTAAGAATGGCCCAGCCAATTCCCCAAGAGCAGTATGTGTGTGGAGAGGAAGAAAGGGTGACTCTCAGACATGGGGTATGCCAACAAGCATAAAAACTCAGGACCTTAAAGTAGAGTTTCTCAAACGGTGGGTCATGGTACACTGGTAGGTAAGACTGGGTTACAACCAGTCTCCACAATCCTGCGACCAGAACAACTAGATGGTGCCCAGCTGCCACTACCAACTACTCTGAAAGGGAGCACATTAGAAGGTCCTGGATAGAGAGAGAGACAAAGTGGAACAAAACTCAAAATCACTAGATAGAGACAGGCAACTTAGATATTGGCTACCTAAAATGAGGGGCAATAAAAAGGCACAAAGTGACTGGCTTACAAGTTTCAAGAGGGAGTTTAATTTAAGAGTATAGGAGGAAAGAAAGAGTCCCCACTGAATAGCTGTCATCTTGTCTAGATGGGTCTGGTGAAAAGAGATGGGGATAAGATTCATATGATTCAATAATCAATAATTGTTATCATGACTAATTGCAGCTGTCACAATTGTAAAGGTAGAAGTTTTGTAACAAAAATGGGAGTGGTTAATCTTATAGTCCAGAAACAGAGGACCCTAGGACCACCAAGGGAGAAGAGCACAAGCAGAGTGCGAGACTTTATTCAGAGAAGCAGCGACACCAGAGATGGAGGCAGAGATGGGGGCATGGAAAGTGGGAGTGGCTGAGGACTCTAGATTCATGGACTAAGAAGAGAAGGACTAAAAGCTGGTGGCTAGGAGCCCGACTTGCAGAATGTGCCCTTTGGAGATGTAAATTATTATATATGCCTGAGTGGGTTTCTTGTTTGTTTGTTTGTTTTTAAAAAGCTAAAGTGGATAGAGAGAAATATTGTTAACTGATGGTACGTGGAGGGGATTATAATCATTGTAATGAAACAAGGTGTGTGATTTGTTGAATGTAAAACTGATGATCTGCCTTGTAAACTTTTACTCAATCCATAATAAAAACCTTTAAATAAATAAATAAATAAATAAATAAATAGACCAGGCTTACTGGTAAGTTAGAGACTGGTGGAATCCTGTGACTATGGCCCTTGGTCACCCTTCAGTTCTGGAACTAAATTTACCCCCATGGCTCAATTTTCAGTCACGGTATATTGGGGTACAACAACACTAGTGAGGCATGCACAGCACAGAATGGTCAACCATTTGAAATCAAAAGAGCAACATTTAACTGAGAACAAAATTCAGAAGGGTTGGAAAGGAGGAATGGAAACCAAAAATACAAGGAGAAAATGGGATAAGTGATGTTTCATTGAGGGGTTTGCAATCACTGTAATGAAACGAAGTATGTGATTTGCTGAATGTAAAACTGATAGTCTGTTCTGTAAACTTCACTTAATTCACAATAATAATAATTTAAAAAGACAATGGTTTACAGGCATGCAGAGAGAAGGGTGTAGCTCTCTCAGTCCCTGATGATGCTGGGTGGAAGGCCTATCAGAGCCCTGATCAATAAACTACTCCCTCAAGAAGCCTGGTTGGCCCCCAAGGGGCAAGGCCAAAAGCACAGCTAAGAGACTAGGCTGGGAAGCACAGTTCTAAAAGAATAGATGCGTCAGCTTGGAGTTGGGAAGACAGCACAAATTCAGAGGGGCTCCTCTTGGAGCAGAATCTAAGTTCATATTTTAAAATTTCTAGCTGTTACTATGAGGTAGAAACAAGGATAAGATGCCAAACATTCTGCCAAGTGGTTAGAAGGAGGGGTCATTGTTCTTCTACCATTGCTGAGAGAGGAAGCCCACAATGCTAGACCACTGGACAGAGGACTGTCTCTGTCTGGTCTGCAACCCTACCAAGGTTCAGAATGATAGTTGGCAATCCAGATTCATTTTCTGGGTCTGGTGATTACACCTGATGAGTTTTTCATCATCCTAAACAGTCCCTAGGTGACACAAATAGTTTGTGCTCAACTACTAATCCAAAGGCTGGTGGTTTAAATCCACCCACAGATGCCTTGGAAGACAGGTCTGGTGATTTACTCCACAAAGTAACAGTCAAGGAAATCCTATGGAGTAGTTCTACTTAGCACACACAGAGTCACCATGAGCTGGAATCGACTCGACATTTTTCGGTTTTGTTTTTTATTTTTATTTTTTAAGAGCAGGAACACATAATAGACAGGCATTCCAGGAATACGTGTTGAATAAATTAATAAATGGGCAATAGCAGATTCAAATCTGCACCGATAGTAGGAAGGTCTCCTGCCCAACATTTTTTTTTTTTTTTTTTGCCCCTTCCCTGTATAAACAGGACTGCAAAAACAAGCATTGCTGAATCTTTCTGGTTCAGGAAATATCTCCCATCGATTTCTCTAGATTCTCCAAGCATAGAGTCATTTTCTGGGAAAAGATGGGAGGAGGCAGAGAGGGGCTCATCTAAAGAGCAGAAGCCCTGGCCCTGGGTTAGGACAATGCTTCTAAAGTGGAAGGAAAGGTCACTTCTCAGCAGCCAGTCTTCCAAGTACACAGGGACTCTGAATGGCAAAAAGAGAACAAATACTTAGAAGTTCTCCAATGTCAGCTACAGCCTAGGGTTCTACTGAGAATCCTCTTCTACTTCCCCATCACTCAATGCTAGGAGGCCTTCTCTCTCTCTCTGTCTGTCACACACACACACACACACACACACACATTCAGTATGAGTATGTTTCAGAGTCTCTCCTCCAACTTTCACTGTTGCCTACAACACTTTCATTTTCTCGCTTTCCAAACCACCTTTCTCACATGAACTGCACACTCCTAGAAACTATATCGTTTCGGTGGTCTCTCCAGGTGGAAAGGACCTGATAATCCTTATGTGAGTAGGGAAGGTCCTTAAAACCAACCAGTTGCCATAAAAATGGATTCCAGCTCATGACAACCCATGTATCTCAGAGCAGAACTGTGCTCCATACGGTTCTCAGTGGATGATTATTCAGAAGCAGATCACCAGGCCTTGCCTCTGAGGTGCCTCTTGGTGGACTCAAGGCACCAACCCACTGGTTAACAGCTAACTGCTTAACCATTTGCATCATCTCAGAGATGATGCAAATGGTCAAGTGCTCAACTACTAGCCTTAAAACCCCTATGGAGCACAGTTCTACTCTGACATGCATGGGGTACCATGAGTAGGAACAGCTTGGCAGCAACTAATAACATGTCCTCACTTCATGCCATGAAATGAATGAGCCTTGGAGTTGACTCACTATACAACTGTGCTTGGTATAAAGTTGTGTTTGTTCTTCAGGTTGTCTAGTTCATACCTGTATGGGTACTTCTGAAGCAAGTTGGCAGAACCATAAAGGAACAGTAAAGCACTCCTCTGTTTGCCAGACACTCAGCTTAAATTGGGGTCCAGGGACATAGTCCCCAAGTTTGAGGAACAAGAGTTTGCTGTGCAAACAGAGGTTGTGCCTCCAGGTTTTTTACCAAGCTTTGTCCTTACCTGCACCCACCTTGCTCCCTGCTCTTCAGTCCTCACTCTCTTCGAACATTAGAACGAAAGCCAGCAAAACTCTCGCTAGCTGGCTTTCTTGCCAGTCCTCTGCGATCATTTAATGGCTGATTTCATTTAAATAGCTCAAGCTAATTGTGTTGGTTATCTATTTTTTGGAGGGGCAGAATTTAATACATAACACTAATGTAAGCCATGCTGCCCACATGGATGTTAATAACATTATATAGATGCTTCTACACATGTGAAAGCTGGACAGTGAATAGGGAAGACCATAGAAGAATTGATTCTTTTGAGTTATGGTGTTGGAGGAGAATATTGAAAGTACCATGCATGGGCTGCCAAAAGAATTAACAGATCTGTGTTGGAAGAAGTGCAGCTAGAGTGCTCCTTGGAGGCCAGGATGGCCAAACTTCGTCTCTCATACTTCAGACATATTGTCAGGAAGGACCAGTCGCTGGAGAAGGCTATCATGTTTGGTAAGGTCAGAGAAAAAGAGGAAGACCCCCAGTGAGATGGATTGACAAAGTGGCAGCATCAATGGGCTCAAGCATAGCAACAATTGTGAATTGTGAGGTTGGTCCAGGATCGGGCAGTGTTTTGTTCTGTTGTGCATAGGGTCACTATGAGTCGGTACTGACTCCATGGCACCTAACAACAACAACACTCCTTTGGGAACTCAGATAAGAAAATAATGGGGGTGGAGGTGAAGGGCCATTTACAGAGCAAGAAGACAATTGTTGTTAGTTTTGCTAAGTGCTGCCAAGTTGGTCTTGCCTCATAATGACTCTGTATACAGTGTCTGAGGAGCTGTTGGTGGGTTTGAACTGTCGACTTTGCGGTTAGCAGTCCAGTGCTCTACATACTACATCACACCAGGACCCCAAAAAGACAATGTTATTGATGTTATTGTTAAGTGTTGAGGTAGTTCTGACTCATAGTGTTCTTGTAAAGGGTTTTTAAGGTTTTAATCTTCGTAGAAGCCAAAAGCCTTATCTTTCTCCTGTGGAGCGAATGGTGGGCTCAAACGGTGGACCTTGTGGTTCATAGTCCGTTGCTTATCATATGGAGCCACCGATAATAAGTTGAGGGTGAGGGTGGAATAAGTAGAAAACCATCCCCTGCATGAGGGTGGGTGGTGGGAGACAATAGAAAGTCTCCACTGACTTGTCCGGTATGCTGCACAGACCCTCAGCTGCTCCTCTCAAGAGACCTGGTAAGGAGTTAACTCACTCATGAAAGACTCTCTCATCTACCAGAGCGGCACTTACGTCACCTGTTTCAGTTCTTCACTATGTAGGGGCTGGCTCTCCAGGTAAATGCCCAGTTTCTCTGAAGACTGAAAGACTTACACCTTGAAACACTGGGTAGGAGGTGAGAACTCAGAAAGTCCATTATTTGTAAGAGGAAATTACTTAAACCAATGCCACACAGCCAGCCAAATCTGACACCAAAAGCTACATCTCCCAACTTCCCACCCAGTGTTTTTTCTATTATCCCACTCTAGCTGAAGGATTCAGTCAATCTGCAAGAGCCAGCACAAGCGTAAAGCACCTATCTCAAGGCACGGATGCAGCAGCCTCAACTCCTCTGAAGGGAACCTGACCTTACATGGAAATATTAAGAAAGTGAGCTAATGTGTGTGTGGGGGTAGGGGTGGGCATTACTTTCATAATCTCCCTTTAAGTCCTGCCCAACCTCTGAGTATGCCAGCCGAGTTGTAGGAAAATGTTTTATTAATCAACACAAATCCCTTCTGCTTGCCCAGAGAGAAACCTCTGCAGGAAGGGGTAGGGAGGGGAGGGGAGGAGGGATTTGGCTAAAAAGACAGGGACACATGTCCTCAGATGCAAAGATCTCAGGTGAACACGCAACAGCTACTGGGCCAAAGGAATGAACAACCGGGGAGAAATGGGCAGAGAAAAAGGACAAACAGAAAAAAAAAAATCTAGAGTTACATTTGGTGATTGGCTCTTCTGCATCTCTCCCATATAGAAGTGGCATGAAAAAGACAAAATGAGTCCAAAAGCCACAAGAACACAAAAGTCACAGAAGGAGAAGTTAGGATCACAACTCTCATAAGATTCACACTTGATGATTGTGATTCTTCAAGGGGTAACATTCCCCAGGAGACTCTGCAATCCCTACCTGCCCCATCCCCCAGAACCCAAAGCAGCCACAGATCACTGTGAGGGGGTGGAGGACTGACAGGGGCGCCTGCTCTCTGTTAGGGGTCTGACAGGCTCCCCCATTGGAGCTGCTTCCCTTGATTCCTGAAATGCGAGGACTAGCCTTCCCAGATCCCCACTGTTTCTGGAGGGCTAGTAAGGAAGAGGGCAGGGAAAGGCTGAGCTATGCACAGCCTCCCCTCACCTGTGCTAAAGGTCTGCTGAGGGGTTGGGCAGGGACACTGCCAAAGTCTAGACTTGAAATATTAGCAGCAAAGCCACTTGGGACCAGAATCTCTCCAGAGAAGAAGATGCTGTGAGATTTTCTTGTTAAGTTAATATGAAAGATTATTTACAAAGTATGCATACTTACAGCTTTGTCTGTCTCTAAAAAATTGTTTTTTACACAGTCTTCCAGTTTACTGTATGCTAAAAATTTCTATCTCCTTCCTTTTCTTTTACTTCCCTCCTTTGCACCGGCATGTGCTTTGCCTAGTGGTGAATTCACCCCTACCTCTTGCATCCTCTACATTTCTGTTGTCCCAGACATCCTTGATTTCCACACTCTTGTTCATGTTTACCTTCTCTCCCTTGACTCTGACCTTTTCTTTCATCACCTTCTGTGTCTACTCTTACACCTTATAGCCTTTGCCAACAGACACTATTGGTCTGGGTACATTAGGAGATAAGGGTTGCATTCTTCTGCCCAAGATAGGCTAAGGAAGGAGATTTCTCTACTTCCCCAAACATACTTCAGACTCTTAAATGCCTCTTCCATAGAAATCTGGGTGACTAATGATAGGTATGAAAAATGAAAGGGATGAACACGCTTGGCATTTAGTTGAAAGAACTAAAGAAAAAAAAAATCAAACCTCAAGTTGCAATATTGAAGGATTCTATGGACAAAATATTGAACGATATAGGAAGTGGAAGAAGATTAAAGGGATATACAGAGTCACCATACCAAAAAGAATCGACTGATGTTCAGTCATTTCAGGAGGAAGCATGTGATCAAGAATTAATGATACTGAAAGATGAAGTCCAAGCTACACCAAAGGCACTGGCAAAAAACAAGGCTTTAGGAATTGATGAAATACCAATTGAGATGTTTCAAAACACAGATGCAATGCTGGAAATGTTCACGCATCTAAGAAATTTGAAAAACAGCTACCTGGCCAACTGACTGGAAGAGATTCATATTTGTGCCCATTCCAGAGAAAGGTGATCCAACAGAATGCAGAAATTATTGAACAATGTCACTAATGTTGCACACAAGTAAGATTTTGCTAAAACTAATTTTAAAACTGGCGCAGACGTACATTGGCAGGGAACTGCCAGAGCATTGGGCCAGATTCACAAGAGGACATGGAATGGTGATGTCATTGCTGCTGACAGAAAGATCTTGGTCGAAAGCAGAGAATACCAGAAAGATACTTGACTGTGTTTTATTGACTATGCAAATACATTCAACTGTGTGAATCATAACAAAATACAGACACCAGTGTAAAGAATGGGAATTCCAGATCAATTAATTATGCTCATGAGGAACCCCTATAGAGACCAAGAGACAGATGTTCAAACATAACAAGGGGATACTGTGTTGTTTAGAATCAGGAAAGGTGTGTGTCAGGGTTGTATCCTTTCACCATACTTGTTCAGTTTGCATGCTAAGCACATACTCTGAGAAGCCGACTCTATGACTCTAAGAGAGAAGCATCAGGATTGGAGGAGGACTCATTAATGACCTGTGATATGCAGATGACTACCTTGCTTGATGAAAGTGAATAGGGCTGATGGAGATCAAAGATAAAGCCTTTTGTATGAATTACACCACAATAGAAAGAAAGCAAAAATCCTCACAACTGGACCAATAAGCAATATCACGATAAATGGAGGAAATACTGAAATTGTCAAGGATTTCATCCTATTTGGATTCACAAACAATATTCATGGAAGCAGAGGTCAAGAATCAAACAGCATATGGCACTGGGAAGATTGCTGCAAATGACCTCTTTAAAGTGTTCAAAAGCAAAGATGTCACTTTGAGGACTAAGGTGTGCCTTGACCCAATCAAGTCATGATATTTTCAATCACCTCATATGTATGAGAAGGATGAACAATGAATAAGGATGACCAAATAATAATTGATGCCTTTGAACTGAAGGAAAAACATATCTGTCTTAGAAGTACAGCCAGAATGCTTTTTAGAAGGGAGCATGGCGAGACTTTATCTCATGTACTTTAGACACATAATGAGGAGGGACATCATGTTTGGTAAAGCCGAGGGTCAGTGAAAAAGAGGAAGACTTTCAATGCAACAACGGATTCAAACATAACAACAATTGTGAGGATGACTCAGAATTGGGCAGTGTTTCACTCTATTGTCTATGGAATCACTCAAATCACAACCAACTCAATGGCAACAACTACAGTCATAGGTTGGAGACCCTGGACAGTGCAAATAGTTAACACACTCAGCTGCTAACTGAAAGGCTGATAGTTCAAGTCTACCCAGAGACACACTGGAAGAAGGCCTGGGTGATCTGCTCCTGAAAGATCAGCCACTGAAAACCCTATAGATGACAGTACTACCCTAATACACATGGGTTACCATGAGTCATAATCAACTCGACTGTAACTGGTTAGACCAATGTGAATTTGAAGCCCAGCTTCTCCATTTATTTACTCACTCGTGGTAACATCAGAGCAGGCCTCAGGTTCCTCATGTATAAAACACTACCTGATAGTTATTGGAAGAACTAAATGAGGAAATGCATATAGATAATTTATATTTAGCATTGTACCCGGAACACTGTAAAGACTGAATAATATGATTAGCTATTACTATTATTATTATGGTTACGGATAATGATAGTAATCCCTCACGTGTCAGGATGAACCTATTTCTACTCATTTAGTTTTCAGTGGAGATGGTAAACAGCTGCTCCTTTACCTTCTGGGTGGCAGCACTAGAGACTCAAACACAGCTATTAAATCATCATTTCTGTTCAGAGACCAGCCTCTCGCTGACTTCTAACCAACTATGGATGGTTTTCACTTGGGGAGAGGTACAGTGGCAGCGGTTGTGCGCCTTGGAGTTGGTTTTCAAGCATAGTGACCCAAGGTTGTAAATCTTAATGGGATCAGAAAGCCTCATCTTTCTACTGGTGGATTCAAACTGCTGACCTTGCAGTTAGCAGCCTAACTTGTAACCCATTACACATTACTAGGGCTCCTTGAGGCTAGAGTAGCTGCCCTTTTACGCCTTCATGCTGTAAAGGGCACCAGCCTTCACTCTCTCCCCTCATCCCTCCTCAGATGCCAGGGCACTGGCTTCACTCTCTCTCCCTTCCCTAGCTTTAGCTTTTTTCCATACTTTTTACTTGAACCACAAGGTCGGCGGTTCAAGCTCACCAGCTGTTCCTTAGAAACCCTATATGGGTTGGAACTGACTGAACAGCACTTAACAACAACAAGCTTGTTACAGGACTCCTGGAATGGTACTGTAGGATCAGCACTGGACTGTGAACCACAAGGTCTGCAGTTCAAGCCCACCAGTCGCTCCTCAGAAACCCTATGCAGGGTCGCTATGAGTAAGAACTGACTTGATAGCACTTAACAAATTACAATGTGAGATCCAGAGATTTTGTTCTGTTCATGGCAAATCCTCAGCACACAGCATGATGTCCAGCACATGATGTTGTTGTTGTTAAGTGCTATCAAGTCGGTTCCGATTCCAAGGAGTGAGGAGTGGCTGGTGAGTATGAACTGCCAACCTTGTGGTTCAAACCAACCTAGTGGTCCAGATAGACGCACAATATTTATTGAATGAATCATCAAATGAATAAATACATTTAACTCTTCTATGATCTTTCAAGGGTCTGTTGAAATATCACCACCTCTAAGAAGCCTTCCCTGATCCTCACACTCGTCACACTTTCTCCTCCACCTTCTTCTCACACCTTGCTGCCTTTTATTCATCCTCTGACCTTGTTGGACCCTAAAGCATACAAAGCTCTGTGAGTATTGGCCTCCTTATGAAGCCAGTAGGTGCCTCTTCTTGTCAGTTGCCATCAATTTGGCTGGATTCGTGACAACCTTACTCTAACAGACTAAACCATTGCTTGGTCCTACATCATCTTCATGTGCTAGTATTGGATTGAGGCTCTTCGTGAAGACAATGAGCTCTAATGAAGTCCAAAGACCTCAGACTGAACCTAAGGGTGCTGCTACAAAGTGAGCTCGGAAAAGTCACCCAAACTCACAAGATTTAGCTCCCATTCCTTTCTTTCTTTGTAGCCCCTCTCAATGCCACATCAACTATGAGTATGCCTTGCCCAGAGTGAAAGTCCAATTCATGTTTGGTGAATGAATGAATTAGCACTTTCCAACTTGCTAACCAATCGCATTTCCTAGAGGAGGTAGTTAGAAGATGCTCCCCGGGGTTTCCAGGGAGTGTTCCTGACATTTTGCTTCAAGGAAAAGGAGAGGAGCGGTGGGTGTAGTAGTGTTTGAAGCCCCTGGAAGCAATTCCCAAGGCTCTGGCACTGTAAGGACCCAGCCACACCAGCCACAAAGGCAGCTCCATTTTGGACCATCATCACTCTTGGCCAGGCACAGACAGTTCTTAGGCTGTGACCGTTTTGACCCTGCTTCTTATCCACATGCCAAGGTAAAGGGTCCCTTTATTTATTTATTTTTAGCAAAGCTCATAAATAAATTTTATGTTTTCCTGGGTGGGCGCCGCTTATTCAATTATCATTGCAGGAGACTAAAAATAACCTTGTTTTACTCAGAAAACCAATATGACCTTTTAGCTCTGGCAGGAACACGGTAAGAAAGGGAACTTCGACAGGCCAAGAAGATAAATTGAGTGGCTGCCACAGCAAAGATGTTCGCAGGTGATGGGGCCACCAGAGGAGTAGGGTGTGGGGAAGGAAATGTTTCCCAAGGTCCTCTCCTCTTCCCTGTCTTCATTCTTCCTGGGCAATCTCATCCGTTTTCCCTGTTTCAGCTAGCATCTCAAGCTGATGATTTCAGAAACTATCTCTTTAGCCCCTTCTCCCTGCTGAGCTCCAAATCACCTTTCCTCCTATCTCCTGGCCACCCTACACTAGGAAGAAAAGCCTGGTAATCTACTTGTAAACAACAACAACAAAAAATTAGTCACTGAAAACCCTATATAGGGTCACCCTAAATCGGACTAGACTCCATGGCAATTGGTTGCTTTTATTGTTGTTAATCAACTTACCACTGGAACACCTTGAGTGATTTCCTGTTGTGTTGTTGTATGCCTTCAAGTCAATTCCTGACTCTGTATGACAGATTACAACTGCCCCGTAGGGTTTACCTAGGCTATAATCTTTATGTGATCAGTTCACCAAGTATCTTCTCTTATGGAGCAGCAGGTGGATTCCAGTGGCTGACCTGTCAGTTAGCAGTATAGCACTTAACCACTGCACTACCAGTGGCTCCCCAATGCCTACCAAACAGATTCCTTACCCTGGTACTTAAAAATCAACTCAACAGCTCCTAACAACAACATCTTTAGCAAAGCTTTCACCCCTGCATATCTCTAACCATCTTCCTCATCATACTCCCAAAACATTCTCAAGCCAGCACATAAGTTGAGTCCCTCAAACATCATGAAACACCCTGTTTACTATATACATATCCATAGGATCCTCGGTGGTACAAACAATTTGCACTTGTCTACAGCAAAATCAGTCTGAACCACAAGATCGGCGGTTCAAACCCAGCAGCTGCTCCTCAGAAACCTGATACAGGGTTGCTATGGGTCAGAACTAGTTGATGGCACACAACAACTAATTTAAAGTTGGCAGTTCTGAAGCTACCCAGGAAGAAAGTCCTGGTGATCTGCTTCTGTAAAGTTTGTTGTTGTTGTTATGTGCCGTGGAGTCGGTTCTGACTCATATCGACCCTGAACAGGGTTTCTGAGGCTGTAAATCTTTACAGGAGCAGAAAGTCTCATCTTTCTCCCATGGAGCAGCTGGTAGTTTCGAACTGCCAACCTTGAGGTTAGCAGCCCAATTCGTAACTACTACGTTACCAGAGCTCCTTCCTACAGCCAAGTAAACTCTATGGAGAAAATCTCCTTTGCAATTTACTTGGGTTTCCCATTTCCACATATCCAAATCCTACCCAACTTTGTTGGTCTAGCTGAAATTTCACTTGTTCCATGAAGCCAATCATTCATTCATCAGGAAATGTTTATAAGCATGTTTTCTGCGTCTGGCACTTTTCTGATCATGCCATTCTCTCCTATACATTCTTGTGAGCATACTCTAGATGGTGTAGAATTAACAGTATAGAATGTTACCCTGCTACACTGTAAACTTCTTAAGGGTAGAACCAATGTTTTATTCGCCTCAGCAGCACAACACTGCCTAATTGTGTGCCTCAAAAATACTGAATGTTCAATAGCATTTGTTGAACCAAATCAAGATGTATGCTGTTTATAGCTTTGATATCGTTTGGCTTTTAATTCTCCTAGGGCTTTTTTCTTCTGCTGCTTAAGCATGCATACCCAGGAAGAAGCAAAAATAAACTAATGATACTGCTCAGTCACTATTAGTCTATAATTATGGTTAACTCTCAGTTATCCATGCAAATGGAAAAAGTGTTAGAGAGAATCTCATACCATAAATATAAAAACATGACTTCTGTTTGTCTTGGACTTGGTATAATCTTTAGGAAGTCAATTTGTCTTTTTAATTCTGTTTGGCTGATCAGGTTGAACTTGTGTTCAGTTTTTCAACATCAGCTGGGTGACAGGTATGGGAGGGGAGATCAAGGACCTTTCTGGCAGGAGGACGCCAGTCTAGAATTAGATGTTTACTATATACAATCTCATAGGTCCCTTGATGGTACAAACAATTTGCACTCCTAGGATAAGAATTGGACTATGAATCATAAGGTCAGTGGTTTGAGCCCACCAGCCACTCTGCAGAGAAAGAAAAGGCTTTCTGCACCCACAAAGATTTACAAAGCCTCAGAAATCCTACACAGGGTGGCTATGAGTTGGAACCAACTCTATGGCACTTAACAACAACAACAACTAACCAAAAGATTCACAGTTCAAAGTTACCCACCTGCACTGGGGAAAACAAATCCTGAGGATCTGCTTCCATAAAGATTATAGCCAAGGAAACCCTACAGAGCACAGTTCTAACTCTGTAACACATTGGGTCACTCTGAGTTGGAACTGATTCAATGGCAACAAGTTTTTGTTTTGGTTTATATACAAGACAAGGCAAGAACCTGATTGGATAATCACAACACACTAGCCCTTGGAGTATGTCAGCACACCCCATAGCTTGGTCAGTTCCTCTCATGCAACTGACAAGGGTAGAGGGTCCTAAGCTCCCTACACTGTCCACTCTGGTGTCTAGAGCTGGTTTATGTTTAAAGATGACAACAGAATGAATTCCAAAGTGCCACTGGAGCCACGTAAGCTTCTAGAATGGAAGGAGGGCTGTGCTTCCAATATGTGCTACTGGGAGTCACTGGATGCAAATCAAAGAAAACGAGATTTGCAATTTTGCACTGATAGCCTGATAATGTTGGGGGTGGGGGGAGAAGTTCCCCTTTTGAAGCAAACAAATATCACATGTGGTGATTCGGCAGCTGCATTAGTTGGGGAAAATTGATGCACATTTCATGTGTCAGAGAGCTGAATCCCAGAGAATGGAACCAGCCTCCTAGAAAATGGTTTCTTTATATAGTTCCATCCATTTATTGTTTGATTGGACTTTCTGTATATTAAATTCAAGCTGTTCTGCCGCTCATGGGTATTATGATGCGTTGGCTCGGTGGGAAATAATGAAGGTGATGGGATTTTACAGCATCACATTACAAAGGAGGCGTCCCCAGCCTCATCCATCTCTCCATCAACTAGCTTGTGTTTGAGGTGGCACTTATATTAAAATGATTTTTCTGATTCTGTTTAATGACACCCAGAATATGATTACATGAGCTAAATGCAATCTTCCTCTATCCAGTCCTGGTCAGTAAAGGCTCAGCTAGCTTCTCCTCCAGCCCCCACATGTTCACATACCCATCATTTGCATTGAGCTGGCACAGGTAGGGTGTGTCGGGGGTGGGCGTGAGGTGAGGGATTGGCTGGGGGAAAGAAGTCTACCTCCTGGCCTGAGAAAAGCAGGCTGGACAGAGTCAGGGCACTGGGCTCAACCTGGAGGCCACCATATCTGAGCTGAGAATTTTGAGTGTCCGAAGGCACTGTGAGGAGTGCTGGTGGTGCACTGGTGAAGTGCTCAGCTGCAAACTGAAAGGTTGGTGGTTCGCCCCTGTTCAACGGCTCTATGGGAGAAAAACCTGCCAATCTGTTCCCATAGGGATCACAGCCGAGAAACCCACAAGGTGCCATTTTCCTCTGC
This sequence comes from Chrysochloris asiatica, assembly GCF_000296735.1. Lineage (NCBI taxonomy): Eukaryota > Metazoa > Chordata > Mammalia > Afrosoricida > Chrysochloridae > Chrysochloris > Chrysochloris asiatica. The sequence continues at coordinate 5,274,066 of NW_006408603.1, read as the reverse complement.
CATGTGGGGCCGCTATGAGTTAGAATCAACTAAACAGCACCCACAACAACAACCATTGTGGTAACTCCACCCTCCTTGCCATGCAGAAGTCTTTATTAGGAGTAGATGTGGGGGTCAAAATAGTGGCTGGGGTGGCTGCTTCCCAGATGGCATGGCCATCACAGGAGAAGAATCACTGGAGATACGCTCATCCAGTAGAGTGCCAGCATCCTGGGAATGGCTGGCTGTGGGGGGTTGGGGGGGAGCTGCCCCCTTCCTGAGGACTCGCAGTTCAATGTCTACACTCCCCTCCAATCGCGAGGCGCATCCATCCCAAATGGAAAGTGGGGAAGAGAAAGGCCTTGCAGTGGTCTGGGACAGGAGCTACTCCAAAGTGCAAGGAACATACTCACAGTTACTGCTGGGCTCCTCCTCAACCCTGAGGAAGGGGAGGGCTATGTTGCCTTTTATTTACACTATTTTGAGGCAGAATAATTGCTGCTCCTCCGGAAGAATCATGTTTGTGTTTACTGGTGTGTATAAAAAGGGGAAATCCAAATAAACCAACCACACACATACACACACAGAGTCTGAGATTGATTCTGTGGGATTCCAGAAAAGAACTGTGAAATGGGCACCAATGAGGAAATTCCTTTCCAAAAATGTCAGCAATTTGAATTGCTGAATCTCCAGAGGAATCCAACAGGAGGTTGCTGTTGTAAAGCACTTCAAAGGCTCAGATGCTACCAGTAGGAGTGCATCTCTCCCTCCTCTGCAAGCCCAAAGCCTTTCATGTACCCTCTGCTTAAGCAGAGACCACAGCTGACTGGTGTTCGAGTGACCCTTCTATAGTTCAAGGTCCCTGGGTTGGGCTACCAACCTAGAGGTTTGGTAGTTTCAACTCACCCAGGAGCACCACGGAAGAAAGGTCTGGCAATCTGCTTCCATAAAGATTGTTGTTGTTGTTAGGTGCCATCAAGTCGGTACCGACTCATAGCAACCTTATGCATAGCAGAATGAAACACTGCCCGATCCGGGGCCAACCTCACTATTGTTGCCACGCTTGAGCCCATCGATGCTGCCACTTGGCCAATCCATCTTATTGGGGTCTTCCTCTTTTTCTCTGACCCTGCACTTTACCATACAGTGACTGGTCCCTCCTGACAATATGATTATTGTCCATAAAGATTACAACCTAGAAAACCATATGGAACCGTTCTGTTCTAACACGTGAGGGTGTCACAAGTCGGAATGGAGTTGTTGGCAATGTGTCTTGATGAAAGGCTCTGTTTCTGAGTCAGGTGCTCAGTGGATGCTGCTGGGGTTGAAAGGCATGCTGGATGCATGTGCAAAGCCTCCCTGCTCCCAGCTAGCACAGTTCTAATTGAAGATGTTGATGCTGCAGCTTGAGTTTGTTGGGCTTGTTAGTTCCACACTGAGGTCTCAGCTGCCCTGGCCCTTGGAGCCATCCCGCACAGCCTTGATCCCTCTTCTCATGAAGTGCGTCTCTAGAAGTGGAGAAGGCCTTCAGGACTTTGAATTTCCTGGAAACTGGTGAAATGTGTGTCTGGGATGGAGGGGTGGGTGGAGGCACCATCCAGCACTTCCTGTTGGCTCTACCTTCAGAATCCCTTATCTCTTCCACCTCCATGGAAGCACCTTTAGTCCCAGCCACCATCAACACTTGCCTGGATATTATGGTTGCTTCTGCTATATTACCCTACAACGTATTCACACTCCAGCAGCCAGAGTGATACTTCTATGATGATTATTACTTTTTAATAATTTATTCTATTTTGTTGTTGAAAATATTCCCAGAAAACATACGTCAATTTAACAATTTCTACACATACAGTTAGTAGCATAGTGGTTATGAATCAAGCTGCGAACCTTAAGGTCAGCAGTTCGAAACTACCAAGGGAGAAAGATGAGGCTTTCTGTTTCTGTAAAGATTTACAGCCTTGGAAACCCTGTACAGGGTTGCCATGAGTCGGAAAACTCCATGGCACATAACCATCACACATACAGTTCGGTGACACCGGTTCACTGTTGTGTGACCTTTCTCAATCTCCTTTTCAGAACTGTTTCTCCCCCATTAACATAAGCTCACTGACCCCAAAGATCCCTATCTAACCTTACCAGTTGCTGTCTTCAGTTGATCCCACAGACTGGATGCATTGCTCTTTAAAAGGTCACAATGCTCAAGACAGATATTCTTTACTGGTTAAGTGAAAGGACTGCAGAGTCAGCACCCTGGTGGCACAACAGTTAAAGTGCTTGGCTGAAAACAAAAAGGTCAGTGGTTCAAACTCACCAGCTGCTCCATGGGAGAAGATGTGGCAGTTTGCTTCTGTAAAGATTGTTGTTGTTGTTAAGTGCCGTCGAGTTGGTTCCGACCCATAGCAACCCTGTACAAGGTTTCTGAGGGTGTAAATCTTTACTGGAGTAGAGAGCCTCATCTTTCTCCTGCGGAGAGGCTGGTAGTTTCGAACTACTGACCTTCAGGTTCACAGCCCGATTCGTAACCACTATGCTACCAGAGCTCCTTTCTGTAAAGATTACAGCCTTGGAAATCCTGTGGGGTAGTTCTACCCTGTCCTGTGAGGTCTCTATGAGTCAGAATTGACTCGATGGTTTATCACAAAGTGACACTTTTTAAAACCCAAGCCAGGCTGTGGAACTCCTTTGCTCAAAACCTTCCCAGGGTTCCTCATTCCAAGCAGAGGAAGAGGCAAAGTCCTCGCAGCAGTCACAAGGGTCATGTGCGAGAGCCTCCATCTTTACCTGTCTGGTCTCATCTCCTGGTGTTCTTCTGCTTCTTTGTTGGTCACTGGGACCTTCTTGCTATCCCTTGAGCACACCAAAGCCCTCCTGCCCGATGCATCTGCTGTCCCTTCTGCCTGGCATGCTCTTCCCATGCTTTTACAGCCTCCAGATCTCTCATCAAATACCACCTTATCTGAGAGGCTCTCCCTGACCTCCCAATCGAAAATGCTAACCCTCCCTTCATCTCCTGGTGCACACACTCAGCACTCTCTATCTGTCATGACACACTTGGTTTTTGTGTGTGTCATGAATTGCTACCTGACACGATGCATTTATTAACTTACTTGTTTGCTGCCAGAGCCTCCCCACGAAGATATAAGCTCCACAAGGTCAGAGACTTTCTTCAATGCTGTATTCCCAGTGCACAGTAGGTACTCAATAAATATTTGTTGAACAAATGGAGGGAAACATGATGGGGAGGGAGGCTTATCTGCAGCTCCCTTCCTGCTCTTCCCTGGCCCCAGAGTCTGCAGGGAGAGCAGGGCAGAGTAGCCAAGAACAGTAAACAACCAAGGTTGGGTGTAAACGTCTCCTTGCATGCCAGCTCCAATCCTGCCAAGGCTGAAATCAGAACTATAGAATGCGTTGCTTGGCACTGCCCAGAAGTATTCTGTCTTATATGGCAATACTAGTATAGCTGATGTCTGGATAATACTTTTGATGTTTCTCATAAGGGCCAGGAGATGCTTGGCAAATGAGAAAAGGCAAGCTTGGTAATACAGTGGGGGCTTCAAAAAGTTCATAAAAATATGGAATGAAAAGATATTGAATTTTTCCATGAACTTTTTGAAGCCCCTTCATATTTACTGAAGCTCACTACAGATCAGGCCTTGTATTAGGTACAAAGTATGTTGTTGTTGTTGTTAAGTGCCGTCAAGTCGGTTCCAATTCATAGCAACCCTGTATAGGGTTTCCAAGGAGCAAATGGTGAGTTTAAACTGCCAACCTTGTGGTTCAAACCAACCTTGCCGTCTAGTGCACTATCCCATAGTGCCACACCAGGACATTAAGTATATGTATAGTGATAATGTATTTGGAACAGAGATCCTGCCCTTAATAATGCTTTGTTAAGTGCCGTCGAGTAAGGTTCTGCTCATAGAGACCCTGTATAGGGTTTCCAAGGAGTAGCTGATGGGTTTGAACTCTTGACCTTGTGGTTAGTGCTTATCTTACAGTGCTACAACAGGACTCTTGAGAAGCTCATATTTTTGGGAAAAAAACACATAAACAGATGAATGTGGCACTGATAAGACCGAAGTATGCAAGGCTGCACTAGGAGTCCAGAGGGAGACTCACGTTCGGGGGGGGTTCTGGAAAGTCTCCTGGGGAGATGACACCTGGCTGAGTTCTGAATGATGCCAGGAGATAGCCAGATATAGGAGCAGAGGCAAGAGTATTCCATACAGCAGGAAGAATGTGAGTGAAGGCATCTTTTCTGACCCTATTCCACTTTCCATTTCACCATTTCTTATTTGGATTCAAAGGAAGAGAACTGAATCCACTCAATTCATTTTGTCTCTACTTTACATTAGGATGATGTGCAATCATAGTGTCTTCTCAGAGCCCACCATGCTGTCTGGGATGCAGTAGGCACTCAGTGGTGAATGACTGCATACTTCCTTTTGGAATTCACAGAGAGGTCTGTGTCTTGTCTTAGGAATCTTAGCACCAGAGACTCTAGTGAGAAGTACTGCCAAAGACAAGACCTGATGCCATTCATTCCCAGTAAGTTCACGAGGATCAGATTCTCTTGGGCAGGGGACACATTCAGGTGGATACTGTTAGTCAGTGTCCCAGGCCAAGGCCCATGTTAGTTGAGAGGAGGGGTGATGAGTACTCATAGATAGTGGAAGAATTTGGGGAATTGGAGTCAGAATTTGGAGCATTGAGGACTTAACAAAAAACTCACTCTAACTGACTCCACTTCTGGTACTAGGGATGTGGGGTGGGGTGGGGGAAATGGGAGCCATTAAGTTCCTCATTCTGTGGTGTGCCTGTATTGATTGATCCCCTACCCTAGTCTCTTGGCCTCCTGGGACCTCAGGCAGCCCCATTCTAGGATTAACTTTTAAAGGAAAATGCAAATCACCTGGTGAATGCTTCATGCTTAGAAAAAGTTAAAAAAAAAAAAAAAATCAATTTTGTTTTCATTAAAGTGATTTTTGGACACAGTTGAAAGCTCTCTCATCTCAGGGCAAAGGGTGACAGATAGGCTGTCGGCCTCAATGACATAACTGAGCCAACTGGGCAGCAGTCGGCTGTCTCACCAGGAGCCACGCTTCTCTGGCTCTCCCCAAACCCAATTTTCCTTCTCTAAGACATCCTGGTGTGGCACTGTAGGGTAAGTACTAGACCACAAGGTAAGTTTGAACCGCAAGGTTAGTGGTTCAGATTCACCAGCCGCTCCTCGGAAATCCTATACAGGGTCACTGAGTTGGAACCTACCTGACGGCACTTAACAACAACAACAAAGATATCCAAAGGATCTTTGGTAGTGTAGTATGTTACAAGTTGGGCAGGGTCAGTAGTTCAAATCTACCAGCCACTTTTGGGGAGAAAGATGAGGCTTTCTGCTCCTATAAAGATTTACAGCTTCAGAAACCCTATAAAGGGTTGCCATGAGTTGGAACTGACTCCACGGCACACCACCACCACCACGAAGACATCCAAGAGCAGCCTTCACCCAGCCAGGCTGGTGCTGGCCTGCAATGGCCGTGGTGGAGGCTCACTCACAAAACCATCGTCCTGCATGTTCATGTCTTCACTACTCCCCCAACTGAGCTTGCCAGACAGACATAGCTCCAGTCATCCAGACCAATCGTAACACCAAGCAAAGTCAAACAAACTGAAGGAGAAAAGTCTACCTTAAAAAAGATGTTAAATGTTGCGATTGTTGTTGTATGTTGTCTAGTCAATTCCGGGACCTGGTGATCCTATGTGACAGAGGGGATCCACCCGATAGGCTTTTGTTGGTTGTAGTCTTCACAGAAGAGAAAGTGGTTCTTTCTCTTGCAAAGTTAGGTTCAAACTGCCAACCTTTCCATTAGTAGCCAATTGTGAAATCATTTTGCAACACCAGGGCTCCTTAGATGTCATAGAATACATTCCAAAATGAAATATGTTTATCTTATTTAATATTGGGAGTTCTGTGTTTTCCCTTCCCTGGGTTAACTGAGATAATTGAGAATTTATTTTATTTTTGGCATCAATTACAAGCACTGAAATGAATCCTTGAAGGGTGCATTTGGGAGCTCAATTGTCAAAGGGGCATAAGAGAAGGCTGAGCTGGGCGTTGGAGTCTTTCCCACCACACAAGCTATCTGAAGCCCTGCTGGTAATTAGGCTGTTACGGTTCTTGTGTGCTTAAGATATTTTGATATATGAAATAAATGGCAATAATAGGCTCCAGGAGATACCTCCCTGGAGAACACCTGAGGAACTCATCAGCAAGGTACTGGGAAAGTAGGGAGGGATGGCAATCGGAGCCAGGAAGAGATTGGTAAATGGGTCAGGAGTTGAAGACAGTCTCTTTCCAGATTGGAAACAAGGGCTTGGGGACACAATTAAGGACTGGGAGTTGTTGGAAGTAACTGAAATAGGATAGAATATTGGCCCTGACCACTTGGGGGAGAAGACTAAAAAGCCAGTTTACAGTGAAAAAAAGACAGGCTTTCTGGAATAGTTGAACAAGCCTACAACTCACCAGTGAATGTGCTTCAGAACAGACACAAGACAGGAGAGATGAGAAGGTTTCCAAGGGCCAAGTGGTTGAGACCACTAGTAGGGGCAAAAGAGGATATCAAACAGACCCACCAAGTGTCCCAGGGGATGGAATAACCATCAGGTGAAAGCTGTCCACCCAGGGGGCCTGGGACTGAGGCAGAACACACAAGGTCTTGGTGGTTGCAGATCTCAAATTTTGGCAGTAAGTGAGACTGGGTCTACCTTCAGGGAGAGGACAAGCAGGGTTTGAAGGGACTGAGAAGAGTATTGTTGTTGTTGTTGTTGTTGTTGTTGTTAAGTACGGTCAAGTCAGTTCAATTCTGACTAATTTCTAACCTGTACAGGGTTTCCAAGGAGCAATTGGTGGGTTTGAACCATCAACATTGTGGTTAGCAGTTCAGTGCTGACCAAGCAAATGGAGAAGGTGCCCTATTCACACCGACCCAGCCATTAAAAAGCATTGTGCCAAGCATCTGCTATGTATAGACAGGCAACGATCCTAGTGATGGTGCCAACTGCAAGTTCAGGTCAAAGTCAAAGTAGCCATAGCCAGCATTCAGTTCAGCAGTCAGGGTAGAGGGGAAAAGAGTTTGCTTTCCCATTATTTATCTGAGGTTAAAGAAGACACTACTGTATTAATTTTCTAAGACTTCTGTAACAAAAGTACCACAAACTGGGTGCCTTAAAACAACAGAAATACATTGTCTAATAGTTGTGGAGGCTAGAAGTTTGAAATCAAGTGCTGGCAGGGCTGTGCTGTCTCTAAAGGGTCTATAGAAGGCCCTTCCTTGTCTCTTCCTAAGTTTCTAATGGTTCCTTGAAGTTCCTGCTTTGTTTTGACTTGTAGTTGTATCACTCCAATCTCTGCCTTCATCCCCACATGGCCACCTTCTCCCTGTAGCTCTCTCTTCTCTTATTTATTTATTTATTTTTTAAATAAGGACACCACTCAGATGGGATTAGGGCCCACTCTACTCCAGTGTAACCGTATGTTAGGTAACAGCATCTTCAAAAGCCCTATTTCCAAACAAGGTCACATTCACAAGTACTGAGGGTTAAGGCAGAACGTCTTTTGGGGGAACACAATTTAATCCACAACAGCTCCTAAACAATTCCTTTCTCGCTCATTTGCTTTTACTTCCAGAGGCTAAGCATTCGGATGCACAAGGAAGGGAAAATCAACTTGTCTATTTCCAGGTATGGGGTGAGGAAGCCTATAGCATAGACTGTCAAAGGGAGAGGACTCCTCTCCCCAAACGAGCATCCTTCCCTTTCTCTTTGCCTTTACTTTGTGGAGGAATCTCCTTACTTACTCAAGAAAGTAAGGGTGAGGTCAAACTGTCCTCCCCAGACCCAGACTTGCCCCCACTTGATCTACATGATGCATGCCGAAGGAAATGGGTGGTCTCCCCAGTGGCAATTTAGCACTGGTGTTTGCTATGAAAAGTTCTGTTAATTTCTAAGACAGTGTTTAATTGAGCTAGAAGGAAACACTTCGTTTATGAAATCTCAGTGTGCCTAGCAGAATGCCTGGCATATAGAACTCACTGGGGTGGTATTTCTTGAACAGGGAATCAGGACATCCTGAGACTGTAATAAAAAGGTAGTTTCTGATACACACTACCATGTATGGATAAACTTTGAAAACATTATGTGGAGTGAAATAAGTCAATCACAAAGGGACTAAACTTATATGAAATGTCAAGCATAGACCAGAGTATAGAGACCAATTGTTACCAGGACACCTGATGTAGCGCTGTAGGAGCAGCACTGGATCGCAAACCACAAGGCCAGCAGTTCAAACCCATCAGTTGCTCCTCGGAAACCTTATACAGGGTTGCTATGATTCAGAACCAACTCAAAAGCACTTAACAACAACAACAACCAGGAGCAGGTTAGAGGGAAAGGAAAAGGGAGTCACGATGCTGAGGGGACACTGAGCTTCTGTTAAGAGTGGATGGAACAATATGATGAATAAGATTGTTGAACTGGCGAATGCTGCCTTACATTTACATTTACCACAATAAAATAAAAATGAAAAAACAGAAAAATCAATGACTCTGAAGAGGCCCTGATTCTAGAGTGAAAAGGAAAAGGGCACTGAAGATAGCCCAGGAGCATTTGAAAATCAGCTTTAACCCTTATCAGCTATGTGACTATGGGAAATGAATTGAACCTCTCTAAGTCTCAGTGTCAGCTTCTTTCAGGAGCATATAATTGTCCAGACTCTGCAGGGTTGCTGCAAAGACTGAAAGAGATCATGATATATGCAGAGACCAACGGTATATACACTCAGGACACATAGTAGGTTTCCACATACTGTTGTGCTAATGATAAAATGTAATGGGCAGGTGGCCCCTGAGACTCCCATTGTTCTCCCCTCAAGTAACCCCATTTTAAGTCTCCCCATGTTCAGACAAAACTGTTCAGAGGCATCATGCTGGTGTCATGAGTCCCATCAATGGGCACTTGAGGGCCAGTACATCAGCAGGATGACCAGGGGCTCCTGGTCGTGGACAAGATCTCCTTCAGGAAGGTGAAGGAATGGCCAGGATCAGCCTGGAAGAAGCAATGGGGCCTCCTTCTCCTGGCATGTGCAGCCACCTCCACTGTTCTCCACAATATCCCACCCTATGAGAAGCCCACACCTACCCCGTGTGATGAAAGAGGAAAGGTCAAATGATGAGATGCATCCTGGTTGAGCAGCTATTTGACAAAGGTTGTGTGGGGTGGAAGACGGGAGTAGACAAAGGTAATGGGCATGTCTTCATCAAAACTTGTCTGTACAAATGGACGGCCACACCCCTCGTGGTTCCCCACCCCAGTATGTCAGATTGACAAATGTCACCACTTTAAAGGTCCCATCACCTACTCAGTCATTCCCAATAAACACCCGCAGGACTATGGAGGAACTGCCATCACCGCCACGGGGTTTCAGCCAGGGAAAAATCAAATCTCCATGATGCCACCAACTGAATTGTCAAAAACCAATAAAAAGCTTCATGAATTCCCCATCAGCAATATAACGCTTCCTGGCCTAAGCAAACATAGACCCAGCATATGAATTGTGACAGGATTTTGCATTAGCCTCAAACAGCTTCCAACAGCTAAAGCAGAAACCCCTAAAAAATACATGCCTCTATAAAGCTGCCTTTATTGGCTCTAATCCTGTTAAGGTGAAGACTCCAATCTCCTTCCTGAGCCCCGTTCTTCTGATGAAAAGCTTCACATCCCAGCCCCATAAATGCACTTCTGTGACCTCAGCTGGAGAGACAGTCTCGGAGAGATGGAAGAGACAGAGTCACCGGTGACCTCGCAGAGTGCCTCTCCCACCCTCTGATGATGTTGCTGCTTCGGTCTGACCACATGATCCATTCAGACCATCTCATAATTGCCCAGGTATGCCAGGTCATTCAATCTCACACACTCAGGCTGAGAAAGCAAGACCGGGACTCCTTCAGTGAGAAAAAAACAAATCAAGTGCCTCACATCTTAGAAAACCCAAGTTCAAAGTCACTCAGATAAAGTCTGCCCAGAGCTACTGAACCCTTGAGCACCCGTGGTGAGAGAAAACAGCTTGCAAGGAAGAAATACAGGAAGGATCCCAAAACTCTGCTTAGTGTCTTCTGTTAATGGAAATCCACATCCACATGCCAACAGTTACCTTCCCCGCCCCCCACCCGCAGAGATATAAAACACAACCATCACCTATCCCCTAAACACACACACAAAGAAAGCATGACTGAAGAAAGAAATGCTAACTTAAATTTCCAACTTGTACGAAGTGCATGCCCCAGTCCAAAAAGAAAACTTGATTCAAAGCAAGCTACCACTCCAAAACAAATCACTCATGTGCTTTCCTCTTTTAATGATGGACTTCCCTTGCTTCCAAAACTTGGGTAAGGACCTCTGCCCTCCCTCTCCAATTCTGGTGTGGCATGGCCCATCGACAGATTGGGCTAAGACCTCCACTCTTTGTCTAGTCCACACGTGCCGACTTACTTACCCCAGTGTGGTCATGGTGACGATGGTGTACCAAAAGGAGGCAGGGATGCTCGTGAACTTGCTTGCTGAGGAGCCTTTCTCAGCATAAAACATCACAGTGGCAAAGATGATGATGGCCATGGTGAGGGAGAAGAGCAGAAAGCCAAGTTCGGAGGCACAGCTCTTCAGTGTGTAGCCTAAGATCCGCAGGCCCTGGGAGTGGCGCGAGAACTTGAAGATCCTGAAGACGCGGAAGACCCGGAGTGTGACAAAGGCGCCAGACACGTCCTCGTTGTTGGTCATGACCAGACCAATGTAATACGGCATGATGGCCACCACGTCAATGATGCTCATCACACTTCGGATGAACCGGTAGCGGCTGGGCGCCGCAAAAAGCCGGAGGAGGTACTCCACTGTGAAGATCATGACGCAGGCCGTGTCCAGGCAAAAGAAGGCCACCGAGTAGCGCTCTCCACATGGTAGCTCCTTGCTCCCAGGCACTGTGCCACATGGCACGGTCTCCACCACGTTGGTGATGACGGAGACAGCAATGAAGAAGCCAGTCACGTAGTAGAAGACCAAGGCCAGTGTGCTGGTGTGGGGGTTCTCGAAGGCCCGCCACATGGTCTGGCGGAAGCTGAGCGAGGGCATGGACTCCTGGTTGTTCTCCGAGTCGTTGTCGTCCATGAGCCTCTCGGCGTTCTCCCGCTTGCGGTCTTTGTACTCCTCATAGCAGCAGTCTCCGATGATTTCCGGAAGGATACCATAGAAAGCCAGCTCATCATCGTAAGCGGAAATGCACTCGTACCGAGGATAGTGTAACTTTCCTGTGCGGTAGAAGTTGAGGACACAACGGAACACTTCTGGGTCCCGATCAAAGAAGTACTCCTTGGTCTCCTCATTGAAGAAGAATTCCTTCTCTGTGCTGCCCAACAGGGTGTCTGGGTAACGCTCCAGTGTGGTCCGCCAGGTCTGGAATCTCCGCCCACTCACATTGAGGATGATCAATTCATCCTGTCGCTTGTTCTTGTCAGCTGGAGCAAGGGGCATGGGACAGTTCGCCACTGGCATCCACCCAATGGCCGCAGCCCGGGCAAAAGGCAGCCAGGCTGCAACTCCGGCCGCCATGGTGACTCCAGCTCTTAGGCTGGCAACTGTTCAGACACGTTGCACACCAGCGTGGAGTTGGTTCAGTGACCCCTGGGAGACAGGAGGAAAGAGCAGAGAAGAGGGTGAGTCCATGATTGATCTGCAGATGGGAAATGAGACACAGAAAGTGGTCACTGGCAAAAGGTCTCAATGGTGAAATCATTAAACTGAAAAATCACCACCCCAAAGCAAACACTTGGTTCCATTTCCATCCTTGCTACTCAGAGACAGTACCTCGCAGGAGCCAGGGTACGCAATGAGGGATCACCAGATGTTGTTGACTTCCTGACAAATTGTCAAGCTCCAAGAGGGCTCTGGAGCATTTGGAGGGAAAGCCTCTTTAGCAGGAAGATCTGGGAAGGCGCAGGTAATAATCAGCTCTGAAAGGTTAGGGCGTTATTACGAATTTAAATTGGGAGAGGGTAAATGAGTTCTCATTAAACGAATTTAAAAGTGGGATAAACATGCTAATTTTTATTTCTCTCTTCACCCACCAGGGCAATCAGGGATGGGGTATGGATGAAGACTATCAGGTAAACATGTTCTTTCTACTCTCTTCCTCAATGGTGAAGAGGAAGCTGGGGCTGCCCATTCTAGAAAATTCTCTGCGATGGAAAGTGACGGCAGGTGGGCTAAGCTTGTTGATGCTCTGTACATGGAGGGAGCACCAACCCAACTCCCATGGAGAAGGTTATCTTTGGTGCAGTGTTAACCCATGGGACACTCAGCCCCCACTCCTTGACCTGGCAACCTAGTGTCCAAATTGCAACACTCCAGGCCAAGATGGGAAGATATGGGAGGGTCCTTCCCCCATCTCTGTAAAGAGAGTATTGGTTTTCCTTGGTTCACCTGAGTTCCACACATTGTCTTTCCCTTCCCTAGAGGGAGCCAATCCAGGCTCTACCCCATCTTCAGATCCTCAACTCCTGTCACCATCTGCCCCCATTTGTAGCTCCCTTGGGTTATGTAGCAATACTTTTTTGCCTTCCTATGTCTGCCTCTCTCACTTGACCCCCCACTCCACTATCAGAGATTCCTCCAGAGTTGGACCACCTTCTCCCTTATGCCCACCTCTTTAAACGGTGTATATCCTTTTCCATCATCAGAGTGCATGGAGAGAACAACGGCATGGAGAAATACATTTAGCTTAAAGGAACAGATTTACCGTCCCAAATCTGGCTTTTTAAAGATGATAGTCAAATGACTTTGCAGTACTTGAATGTATACCATCTGGGGGAAGACGTGTGCTGACTCAGAAACACATGCAACAGCAATAGCAATTGGTTTGGGGTTGACACAGTCTTTCCCACCAATCCTGAACTGATCCCCCCAGAATAAGTCCTAACTCAGAATTACACAGACCTTCTGGAATTCAGACTCTAAATAAATGAGGTAAAGGTAGGTATTGAAATATTTTTGTCTATAACACAAAGATTTGTTGCAGTGGGATTTGGACTTCATCCCTCACTGTAAACTCCCGCATCTTCTTTTAAGTCCCAACGTCTCTAGGTTTTCAAAATCTCTACCACTAGTCCCTGACTTTGAAACTGGACATGTTTAAATGAAACCTGCCTCCTCACAAGGAGCTGCTTTTTACCTCCTGCTCATGGCATTCCTGACCCCAAGTCTGTCACCTTGGGCATCTTCCTCATTGTTCTACCCAAAGAGTTGCCAATTAATGAGACAATGTATCCTACCATCCTCATTAAAGCCTAGGTTCCCTGTAGCATCCTTCCAACTAGCCTTCTGGTCCCTTATCTACCCCACCCCATTTCTCCTGTCCCACTGTAATCCATTCTGCTCAGAGTAATCTCTCTACAGAAAGTTCTGATTGTGTGCCCCCACCCTCACCCAGCTTACAAAATAAAATCCAAACTCCTTGGCCTGGCATTCTAGCATTTCCACAAATGGATCTTGGCTTACCATTCCAGTCTAATGTCCCATGCATATATCTCAGCCCACAGTCATAAGACTACACGCTGGCTCATGCACAGAACCTGTGAATGTCTATCTCTTCATTCTATCTAGAATATTCTTCCCTTTCACTCCTTCTATCTGAATCCTACTGTTCACCAAGATGCCTCCTTCTCTCCCGACTATGGGCTTCTTTCTCTCCTTCCTTTGGGCTCTTGGCACTTGGCTTGCCCTTCTCCTCTAGCACCTATCACCCTCCGTCCTGGAGTGTTGTTGTTGTGGTAGCTGCTGTTGAGTTCCATGTACAATAGAACAAACTGTGGCCCTTCGTCATGTGATTTGTTACTGAAAGGACTGATGTGATCCAGAGGGCTTTCACTGGCTAATTCAGACCTTTATTCCTAGTCTTCCTGAATCTGAAAGCTCTACTGAAACTTGTTCAACATCATAATTAGTTATGTGCCACATGAAGTCAGTTCCGACTCAGCATACGGTTTCCAAGGCTGTAAATCTTTACGGGAGCAGAAAGCCTCATCTTTCTCCCATGGAACAGCTGGTAGTTTCGAACTGCTGACCTTGAAGTTAGCAGCCTGAAATGTAACCACTATGCTACCAGAGCTCCTGGTTCAACATCATAGCAGTGCACAAAAATCCAAGGAGAGATGGGTAGTGGCTGGATATGAGGTATATTGACCAGGATTACAGATACTTTGTTGTTGTTGTTGTTGCTGTTGTTAAGTGCTGTTGAGTCCATTCCGACCCATAATGACCCTGTTTAGATAGAGTTTCCAAAGAGCAGCTGGTGAACTTGAACCACCGACCTTGCAGTTCAAATGACTTTGCAGTCTGATGCGTTAGCCCACATCATCACACCAGGGCTCCTAGTGTTTTATTTAAAACAAGGGCGAGAACAAATTGAACATTTACTCTATGTCAAGCAACGTACTCAGTGACTCCCATGGGTTTAATCCTCACAGCAACTCAAGGAGGGCGATTTGATCATGTCTCATTTTGCAGATCAGGAAAATTAAGGCTTGTTGCAATGCAGCAGTTGGTCAACCCAAAAGAGCACAACAGGGATGCTAGCTCAAGCAGTCTGAGCCAGAAGCATTTCACTGTGCCACCCCTCAAGGCCTTCCTGTAAAGGAAAATACAGTAGCTGATGTTTATTGAGGGCTGATTTTGTGCCAGGGGCAGCAGCACCATTCTTTTGCTTTCCCCGTCCCACATAAATTCTTAAAGAGCAAATACCATGATGCCTCAATTTTTATACCACCACACCCAAAAGGCAGCAGAATGCACTGCATCAGCAGGTGCTCAAACTGGGAATCCTAATTTGATAGACTCCATTCGCATTCCATCGATTTTACTCCACTCCTTGCTAATTCATTTCAGAGGTTTTCTAGCATGGGAGTTCTCTCTCCAAACAGACAGTATGAAGACAGACTTGAATCAGAAGATTCCCATTCAAGTGTCTTTGCCTGCAACTTACTTGGAGAGAGTCAAATTTTCTCCTGGAGCCAATCTCTGCCTCGGTTTCCCATGTGCATGCTAAGAGGAATAATCACAAGGCTCTCAGCTCCCATTCAGAGGCTACAGAAACAACAGGAGTGACAACAATATCCCTCATACATGTCAGCACTGGGAGAGCAGAAAAACAGATGCAGGCCTGATTATGTAAACTGATGAAGGAAGGAGGAGATCCACACTGGTGGGTAATCCACCTGCCACTGATAGGAGGATTGGGAACCCAGTCTGGGCATCCTGTATCTTTTTATCAAGAAATGTACCCTTCTAGTTAACTAACTGTACATCTTTTAGATTACTAGAATTGTAATTCCTCAATATTAAGTGGCAAGGGAAGTTTGGGAAGCAAGCACACAGTTTAACAATTAGCTACAGGTAAATTCAACTCTGATTAAACGAACATTTATGAAGCAATGAAAATGCTTTTGGCACTGTCCTAAGCATATAGAGTGCCATTTTATCCCTGCAAGTCCTGGTGTGGCGCTGTGGGTTAATGCAGTGGATTGCAAAGTCAGTTACAACTGCAAGGTCAGCAGTTCAAGCTCACCAGCTGCTCCTTGGAAACCCTACACAGGGTCGCTATGGGTTGGAACCGACTCGATGGCCCTTAACAACAACAACAAATCTTATGATGCGGTGCTATAGGATAAGCACTTGGCCACAAGGTCAGGTTGAACTGCAAGGGCAGTAGTTCAAGTCCCCTAGTTACGCCTTAGAAACCCTATACAGGGTAATTTTGGGTTTGAACTGACTGGAAGGCACTTAACAACAATAATAAATCTTACAATGTAGGCATTTCTGCCTGCAGGTTTCAGATACCGAGACTGCGATTCAGTCAGCTTCCTTCAAAGTGACTAAATTCCTTGGATATAAGTTGTTTGTGTGATTCAGAGGGAGTCGCTGGGTGGCACAAATGCTTAAGCACTCAACTGCTAAAGGAAAGATTGGTGTTTCAAATACACTCAGATGCACTTTGGAAGAAAGTCCTAATGACCTGTTTCTGAAAGCCTTGAAAACCCTTCTCTGCATATGTGGGGTTGCATGGGTCAGAATCCACTGGCCAGCAACTGGTAACTGGGATGATTCAACTAGATAATTGCTCAGCTCACTGCTCAGAGACTTCCCTGCCTTATTGTAGCAAACTACTGATGTTCCTGGAGTCCTGGTGTGGAGCTTTAGGAATAGCACTGGACTAACTAACCACAAGGTCGGCAGTTCAAACCCACCAGCAACTTCTTTGAAACCCTCTACAAGTGTCTCTATGAGTCACAACAGACTGGATGGAATGCAACAACAACAACAACAACAACAACAACAACAACATTGATGCTCCTGGCAGAGAAAACACCGTGCAGAAACTCCTCTGCCTGTTTCCCCAAACAGCAAAGAGCACTGACCAGGGAGTCAGGAGAATTCATCTCAGTTCTAGTCCAATCTTGTGAAAGCTAATCATTGTCACTTTTGGGTCCTCAAAGTCTTCATTTGTAAAATGAGGCAATTGTACTTTCAGAAGACAAGGGGAATGATGTTCTCTGTGGCAAGGAGCCCTTTGGCTCAAATGATCTTTAAGTTTCCAGGATCCAGGACGTCCAAGCTATATATTTAGATTAGTCTCCTCTTCATGACAGTGACCCATACAGAGTAGGAAGAGAGCGCAAGTGAACTTGTGGGTGTGGGGACAAAGTGAGCGTGAGTCTGAGTCTCATATAAGGGAATTTCTGATGAGGCTAGAGTCCAGAGCAGGGTACACAACCTATGTCACAACCAACTGAAAACCTGGCTCACTCATAGAACCCCTGGCCACACTCCTGGAGAATAAAGAAGGCCAGGTTCCTGGATCCTAGACCCTTATTGTTCTTATTGGCTGTTGAGTTGGCCTCAACTCCTAGCTTCCCCACATACAGTGGAATGGGACCACAGTGATCGAAAGGATTTTCATTTGCGGAATTTTGGAAGCAGATTGTCAGACCGTTCTTACAAGTCTGCCATAGCCTGGAAGCTCCGCTGAATCCTGTTCAGCATCCCAACAATACACAAGCCTCCACTGCACCTGGGTGGTAGCTGAGCTTGAAGTACCTGGTCCAGGAATCGAACTCAAGTCTCCTACATGAAAGTAGAGAATTCTAGACTGAACCACCTCCTCCTCTAACCTTTAACATCCCTGTTTTATCCCAGACTGGAGCTCAAGAGAGTCAGGACCTTGGGAAGGTTCAAATGGTAAAGAGAAAGAGACCACTGAGCCAGGATGTAGCCTGTTAAAACTTGCTTGGGCCAAACGCATAGCTCTGTACCCTGAAAGTCCTTTTACCTTCCATTCTCCAGGTGTGACTCCCCTCTGGCTCCCAAGCCTCCATGCCTACTACTGCTGAACCCTCTTGCCTGGACCCTCTCTACCCCACACCAATCTTCTCTTCTCCAAGGGCCATGAGTGTTTTATGGACTGTTTTTAGATGAACACTTGAAAGCTCAGGGGAAGGGAAAATAGCCTCTCTCTACTGGTGTGTGCTGGAGGATAAGCACAGGACCACAAGGCCAGTGGTTCAAACTCACCAGTCGCTCCTCAGAAACCCTATACTGGGTCACTGAGTCAGAGCAACTCGAAGGCACTTAACAACATCATCTATCATAAAAGCCTCTGGTTCCAAGGCCAAACTGTTATCTTATGCACGAATCCAGTGCAATCTTCTCAGAGAAGAAGCCTAGACAAGCATGAAGCTGTCTCTGGAGGCTCAGGCCTTGCTAAAAGATAAAAAAAAAAAAAAAAAAAAAACCCACAAAAAACGAGCAGTTACTCCATTGGCTACTCTGTGTGTATACAGGAGAGGAGGGGAGAAAGAAAATAGTTCAGGGTCCAGTGATAGGAGGGGGAGGAAAAGTGTCTACCAGATAAAATGACCAAGATCAGATCAGCCATACCCTCTACCTAGGCCTGCAGGCATGACCCAGTTCCATTAGGGTTTCTCCAGTGGTTCACACGGTAGTGCTCACCCCTGACAGGCACCAACACCTCCTGAAGTCAGCCTGGGTATAAATTCCTGCAACAGGCACAACAGTGCGGCCCCATTTCCAGCCAATGACACTGCACATGCCTCAAATGCCAAGGTTTTACTAGGACGTGGACGCCTTACAAATGAAAAATCTGAAGCTATTTTTGTTTTTGGCATAAGAGTTTGACACTGGGAAAGATGAAGGTGGGGGTGGGGTGGGGTGGAGATTGGGAAGAGACATTTATAACAGGTGAGCTCTGAAATGCTAAAAGGTGAAAAACTCTGGGAAAGGTAAACACGTCCCCTTCTTACCCACCTACTGTAAAAAGTCAACTGTCACATGAAACAGATTTTATTCTGGAGGTAGAGGGTTGACAGGGGGGCAGAATGACCACCTAGACTCTCCTGAAGTTCAACACCTAACCCCAGCATAGGCACAACGCAACAAAGCATCATGCTACCTGTGATTAAGCTTCAATGACCTCAGCAAAGGGACCGGGTAGAGAGTCTTCAGAAACTTACTTTGCATGATCTTCCATTACAACCCTTAACCCATAATGGAGTCAGTCTGGGGAGCAGGAGAGGGCCAAGACTATTGAGATGCAACACTGCCCATAGTGTTTGCATAAACAAGCATGAAATTGATTGTGTGAACCACCCTGGGAATCTTGAGGCACAGGCCTGGGACACACACAGATTCTCTTCTCCCACAGTGCCCCTCCTAGACTGGCCAGGGCACTTTTCTGCACTCCTTTCCTTCAGCCTTCTCAACAGCAAAGGGGAACAAACTACTAATCATTTTTTCCTCTGGGGGTCCCTTGTGCACTTGCATTTTCTTGCATTGAAGTAGCAGACATCTAAAACAAACACATCAGTTGCTGTCGTGCCCACACTGGGGAATGTACACATGCCTTTCATTGAATCCATGCACGGCCAGTGCCCTTCCTACAGACATCAAATATCCAGGCTCCCTTGAAGAAAAGGTAAACTGACTAAAAGCCGTAAATTTAACTATCAGGTACAGTCAAGCAAAATACCAGCTTGTACCATATAGCAAAGTACCCCAGGTCTTAGGAAACAGATCACATTGTGTCTAGGACCACAAGAAAGTTCAGACACCCTGTCTTAAGAAATACAACGGAGCTTTTTCCCTTTGCTCTAAGATTCCAGATGCTGAACCTCAGCCTGTTGCTGACACATATCAGGGCTGCCCGAGATAAAAACAGAACATCTTGGACTCGATTCAAATGTCAACACTTAAGCCAGCGCAGGAATTTAGTTGATTCCAGGTAACTTCTCTGCCCAGTCCTTTCCGCCCCCCACCTCCAGTGTAAACACCTCGCAAAGTGAGTCTTTTTAACCTCCTCCCCCAGGTCGCACTGGCCTCCAGGTCATTTAGAGACCTTCCCCAGATCTTTTGGAGTGGAAGCGGCGTCGGGACCAGATGTTCGGGCTCCCAGGCTTCGGTAGGCACACCGCAGGCTCGCGGGGTTGGAGAACTTTGCGAAGCACCCCAAACCGTTCCCTGCTTCCACCCTCAGCCATTTCTTCTCTTTTCACAAAGAGCGGGGAACGAAGCAAGCCTTCGCCACCTGCCGCCGGATCCCAGGGTGCACCCCCAGGGAAGGCAGGCCAATGGAAAGGGGGGCAGAGGTTCACACCCCCACCCCCAAACCTCACATCGCTTTACTGCCCGGAGGTAGCGCCACAGTCTGAGGTAACCGACGCCCCCAGGCCGGCTGCCGGCTCCCCCAAGGCGCCGGCCCCACCCCCAATCCTTCCGGCGCCCTAGCGCCCACCCACCCAGGCGCGGGGGTGGGAGAGTGCCGCGTGGGCAGCTGGAGCAACAGGCGTGGGAGCAAAGCTCCTCGCACTTCCTGGTTCCAAAAGGCTCGGTCGGGTCTCTCTTACCTCCAGCGAAGAAAGCCCCGGGCCCTGCGCCCCGCACGCACGAGGAAGATGCGGCCGAGATCTGGGGGCCGCGGAGGCGCTGAGCGCCCAGCAGTGCGGAGAAGCGCCAAGCAGCCGCCGCTCGCGCGACTCTTCCTAGCCAGCGAAGTCTCGCTCACTCCCTCCTTCTCTCGGTCCCCTTCGTGCGTCCGTCGGCCCGTGGGTGCCTCCCTCCCCCGTCGCCGACGCTCCAGCCCAGGATGGGCAGCGCGTCCCCTCCCCGCCTCGCTGTTTCGCTTGCGGGCTCGCGGGCTCCCTCGCTCACTCACTGTCCCCGCCGCTACCGGCGCTGCGAGGAGCGGAGCCCGGAGGGCAACCAGCTGCCTGGCGAGGTCCTTCTCCCGAGGGGGTGGCGGTGGGGGCGCGGTGCGGGCGTGGAAGAGAGGCGAAGGGAGGCAGCGAGACTGCGCCCTCGGCTCCCTATGAATCCCCGCCACCGAGCGGCCCCAGACCGGGCTGGAAAGCGCGGAGCCGCCAGGCAGTGAGGGAGAGATAAGGAGGACGCAGAGCCTCGCCGCGGGAGGGTGCCCAGGGCGAGGGCGTGCGAGGGGGAGTGACTCCGCGCGCGAGGGTGTGTGTGTGTGTGTGTGTGTGTGTGTGTGTGTGTAGAGGGGCGCGCGCGTGAACGGGGGTGGGGGGCGGGGAGACGAGGCAGATCCTGGTGCGTCTCCCCGGGAGAGTGGCGGAATCCTAGGGTGTGCCTGGAGGTGGTGGAGTGTGCCCACACGGGTGTGAGCGCGTGTGCCAGCGAGGGTGGGCACAGGGATGAGCGTGGCAAGGTGAGCTCTGCTTGGAGGTGGGGGGCGGAGTGGAGAGTAAGGCGAGAGCTCGGGGGCGTGTGTGGCTGGGAACCTGGGGAGAGGTGACAGGGAGCTCCGGCGTGCGCGCGCGTGGGGTATGTGTGGACTTAGCTGGTGTCTCGTTCTCACTGACTGTCCATGAGGCACCAGCACCTACTTGCTACCGAACCCGGCTACCTTGTTGGCGACATGGAGCCGGCCTCCGAGTTCGCTTCCTGGCTCGCCTTGCTCTGTTCTTTGTGCCAGGGCTGGAGTGGGTATAGATTGCCTTTACCTCGCGGAGCGCGAAAGACCACGGCCATAAAGTCTGGATTTGCCTTCCTATCCCGCCACGTGTACCAAGTGCCCGGAATCTAAAGTCTGGATTTGAGAGGGTAAACTCTCTCACCCTTCTCCCTGGAACTGCCCAGCCCTTAGGTCCTTCCCAGAAGTCTATGAGTTCCCAATGCCCGGTGCCTCTGCCCAGGGCAGGGAACGAGAGGTCTGCAGGTGCCCACAAAGCCAAGTTGATAGAGCCCCTAAGCATCCCGAAGAAAGTGGTGTTCGGCACTGACTCCCTCGCTCCCGGCTGCGGCGCTCAGAGGGCGCCGTCCCTGAGATTGCACAGACCCGCGGCTCTGGCTTTTCTCTCGTCTCCGACTTCGTTTCCTGGGATTCCGGGATCTCGGCCTGACTCTCGGAAGGCGAGGCATCACTGCGCTTCAGCGGTGGCTGGGGCGCTTGGCGCGAACGATGCTAATTTATGGTTCTGGGTGTCCAGAAGTGTGTGTGCTGGAAGATCAAGACCAGGAAGACACTAACTGTGCGCTGGAACTGAGAGTACGTTTGAAAGAGCAGGTCTAGTCCAGGTTCTTTCCTCCCCAGTCAAAAATGGAGCGTCTAGCCTGTGAGAACCCTGATGGTAGCGGTGGTGGTGGTGTTTGTGTGCCACTAGTCGGTCCCACTCATAGGGACCCTGTATAGGGTTTGTAAGGCTGTAGATCTGTATGGGAGCAGAAGGCCTCATCTTTATCCCGTGGAGCGGCTGGTAGGTTGGAACTATTGACTTTGCGGTTAGCACCCCAGTTCATAATCCACTAAAATACCAGAACTCCTTGTGAGAACCCCTAGTCTCATTCAAAAAGAGGGGAGGCCTGAGCCCCCATTAACGCTTGGCAGCTAGGGGACCTTCAGTCACCTACACCCATCCCCTCTTCAGAGCTTCAGTCTGAAAGGTGCACTATTGGCCCTTCGAGAGGTGGGCGTAGGCTCCATTAGCATTTGCCAGGAGTCCCAGTGTTGTGTGGGATTTACATACTGATTTGCATACAGTAATAATGATTAACAACACTGCCACTCCCTGGCAGACAGGGGAAGAATTCAGGGAAGGCCCTGGCCCTGCTCCCACCTCCCTCCTTTCCTCTCTCTGGGCAAGATCTAATCTCACAGCAGTGAACCTTGGGACTGTGGTTTTGACCACCGGCAGAAGGTGCCGCTGACTTGAGCGGGGGAAGGTCAGGGAGGAGAAACTACCCTTCAATCCTTCACCTCCATATCTAACTTGGAAAAGATAAGATCCAATATTTTATTTCCTTGTTTGAATGCCTCAACAGTCCCACCTTTGTTTTGCATTTTGGGGGTAGTTCAGGGGCTGGATTTCCCCTGAAGCTTCGAATCTTCCAGGGACAATTGTTTGATGTTTAGTGCCAAGTGTTACAGAGTCAGTTCCAACTCATAGTGACTCTGTCTTGGGTTTCTGAGGAATGGCTGGTGGATTTGAACCACCAACCTTGCAGTGAACAGTCCAGTGCCATTCAAGGACTCCTCCAGGGACAGTTAGCTTGTAATTTTTTCCCTTGGAGAAATATACTAATGTGACAATTGCGGCCTTGTAGCTCTGGTAGTGTAGTGATTACGAATGGGGCTCCAAACCTTAAGGTCAGCAGTTGGAAACTACCATCTGCTTTGCTGGAGAAAGATGAGGCTTTCTACTCCCGTCAAGATTTACAGCCTTGGAAACCCTGTGCAGGGTCGCTATGGGTCGGAATTGACTCGACGGCGCACACAACAACAACAGGCCTGGTGTTATTTCTATTTGAGGTCAGATGGCTGACTCAGATAGCCCCTTGGACTCCACTCAGGCTCACTATTTCATGGCTTAAATGAACGAAGTGGACACAGTTCTCTCCCTTTGGGTCAGAAGATCTAGGGGAATATATAGAAGACTTAAATTTCTAGTCTAGCCTAGTGTGGGTGTTTTGTTTACCAGCCCTTCCCACCAAAGGTGACCTGGAAATAAGAAAGAGCTAACCATGGGGAGAAAGGAGGTAGGTCCCTTGATTCCCAGATCAGCTATCTGCTATCTCTGAGAGACTCTCCCTTCCTGATGGGTCCCCAGCCCTCCGGTACAGCTTTCCAGTACTGCCTGTCTTCACCTTCCCCCTCTCTGCCTCTGGCCTGGCCTGGCCGGGATTTTTGCTTGCCGTTCCCCCATGACACGGCCGCTTTTCCTTTAACTCTCAGCTTCTATTTAAAAAGCTAATTTGGGAGCTTGTCAATGCTCCCAATTCAGACATTTTAAATAGGAACTGAAAGTCAGGAGCTGCCAGGGCACTAGATTTCTTCCCATTGCCACCAGCACAGCTGAGGCATTGGCTCAGTTCTTACACTGGCCCAAGCCCCGTGTGTCTGTGTGTATGTACGAAAATGCAGCTCAGGATGTATTTCAGGTTATCTTTTCTATTTAAAGACAGTGCGCTGTGGACAACTGTTCTGTGTGTGTGTGTCCTTTCCAAGCTGTGCACACATGAGGATTCTTCTTTAGTCCTGTGGCTCTGGCCGCTATTTGCAGAGCTCGTCACTGTGTGGACTGTGCGGGTAAGAAAGAGGCAGCCCAACTCAAAGGCAGCCAGCCGCCTCTGCTGGTATGTCAAGCTGATGTGTCTGTGTGGCTGCTTCCTAGGGCTCTTCTGCTCAGGTTTGCTTTTTGATACTGTGCCTCAGATTGTCTTTAAGGGTTGTCACTGTCCTACTTCGATAATTTGCCTTCATGTTGGGGCAGGAATTTGGGGGATGGGATTGCACCTCTGGGGTTGTCAGGCTTTCTACATTCAGGGTTCTGGTGTGATGTTGTGGGTTAATGCGTTAGACTGCAAAGTTGGCTTGAACCATAAGGTCGGTGGTTCAAGCTCACCAGCTGCTCTTAGGAAACCCTATGCTGGGTCTCTATGGGTTAGAACCAACTCGACGGCACTTAACAACACCAGCAACACATTCAGGGTGCCATGTAATTTGGAGAGAAAAGCTCAGACTTGGAGGCCAGACTGCCTGGGTTTGGACCTGCCTCATCTGTTTACTAGCCATGTGGGGGAGCTACTTAACCTCTCTATGCCTTGGTTTTCTCACCTACAAAATGGTAATAAATTAGACTCTACTTTAGGGTAAGTATTGCACAGTTAACCGCAACATCACTGGTTCAAACCACCAGCCACTCCTCAGAAACCCTCTACAGAGTCGCTGTGAGTTGGAACTGGCTCTATAGAACTTCACAACAGGACCTTAAGGGTCATTGTAAACATTCAATGAACTATCACAAATAAAGCACTGGAACATGGGAAGTTCAATGTAATTGTTGGTTTTACTTGTCACTGAGGGTAGGAATAGCACAAGCAGGAATTGTGAAGAAATCTGCCCAAGATTTCTTATACAATTGTGGTTTGTACACAAAGACACACATAGGTACACACACACACACACACACACACACACACACAGGTATGTATGTAACATTAAAAAGCCCAGGCCACAGCCTACAGTGAGCTAAGTTCACCTTGTGCTGCTGATTCCCTGAACTAGAAGAAAATAAAGACTAGACTGGAATATGTCAAAAACCTGTGGGCATTTCCTACCCCTTGCCATTGAGATGATCGTAACTCATCGTGTCCTACAGAACAGAGTAGAACTGCCACACAGGGATTTTGAAGCTGTAAATCTTTATGGAAACAGACTACCATATGTTTCTCCCATGGAGCAGCTGGTGAGTTTGACTTGCCCTTTTGATTAGCATCTAAGTGCTTAGCTACTTGCGCAATCAGGGCTTCTTGGACATTTCCTAGGGACCCGTTTTATGCTGTAAAAGTAAGTCCTAGGACCCTGGCTATCCACATAGACCCAGCTACCATTATTTATCTGGTGATATGATGCTGGTCCAGCAAGGCTTTATGAAAGTCAAGCTCCAGAGAGCAACTCAATAGGGGTAGCCTCTTCTTCTCCTTAAGTCATCTCCTCTCAGGCTTGAAGTCTTTTCATGTTGATCCTGTCACTGCCTTCTTCCTTTATTCCCACAATGGGGCATGTGAGCATTTATCACACCTGCCTGGGTCCCTGAGCTACTTAGGAAAGCACACCAGGATCTAGGAGGGTATACTATTAAGAGGGGCAGTTCTAAGGTCTGAGCATAGGAAAGCTGTCCAAGGCATCCAAGACACTATTGCAAGTCCTGAGATGGTATCAGGCTTAACCCACAGCCATCAAGTAGATTCCGACTCATAGCATCCCTATTGGACAGAGAAGGACTGCTTCTTAGGGTTTCGGAGACTGTAAATCTTTACTGGAGTTTTACTTCTTCAGAGTGGCTGGTGGGTTTGAACTGCCGACCTTGTGATTAGCAGCCCACCAGGGCTCCTTGAATAAAGAGTCAGCCTTGGGAGCTTTAAATGCTGGCTGGGTTCCTTGTCAGGTCTTCAGCAATCCTGAATGGTAGATGTTGCCACCATTTATAGATGGAGAAATTGAAGGTAACTTATGGATAAATATGCACACCAGATCACAAAGTTAGAGTGAAGCTCCGAACCCACTGTCTTGTCGCTACCCCAGGCTGCTGGATTTTTGCTCCTTGAGAGTAGACTGGCCCCTGTCAACTAGAAGTCCTGCTCCAATGGGACACTCTGGTTGACCTCCATTGAATTAGGTATGGGGTTAGGGCTCACTGTGCCCAGGTGTTCTTCAGGATGAAGTCTGCCTAGGGAATTCCAATGCTTGGTGGTTGTGTTATAAATGGTCAGGAGTTTTGGCCAGTCTTAGAAGGCCAGGAGTAGCCTGCTTGATATCAGCCCAAATTGTTCAGCTTAACCAGTCTAGAATGTGCTGTTCCACATTGGTGGCCTTGATGGCTAAACCTTCCTAACCATCAGACACTTCTGGCGTCTTCCTGAGGGAGTAAGGGAACCCTCTTTTGGGAGGCCACAGTTGCCTGAATGATCATCTCATTAGACAATACCGCTAGACCACCAGTCACTACCACCAACAGTTACAGCTGCAGATGAATTCATTTTGACTTACTGTGACCCACGTATGATGCAGTGTAGATCTAAGCTCCATAACTTTCGGGAGCAAATCACCAGGACTTGATTCCTAAGTACTAATGGGTGGGTTCAAACTACCAACCTTTAGGTGAGTAGTCAAAGCTTAAACTCCCATACTTAAGGCAAATGAGAAGTTGTCCACGTTTGTGGACTACAGTGGAGTACTGAAAATCAGCTCTTCCTACAGACCTGCCAGCCTGACACCTGCTCTGACCAAGGCAGACCCTTGTGGAAGACTTTCTGCTTAGAGGGAGAGACTAGGTGCAGAAAAAAGAGGGAAGTGGAGAATGAAAGCAAATGTAAGAAAGGGAGTCAGGCACTGGGAGCATGTCTGCTGATGTTTCCAGGACTTCATCCTTGGTTTTCTTTGCATTTGCTTTTTTCCTCAGAGAATTTATCCTAGCCCGTGATTTCTAATTCACCCAGGTGCTAATTACCTCTATCCTGGGTGCACCTCTATCTTTGTACACAGACTGCTTCTCATCACCCGTTTTCTACCTTCTGTAATAGATTTTTTTTTCCTTTAAAAAAACTGATCGTGTCATCTCCCTCACTTCCTTTCTGGTTTTACCTTCATCCATTCATTCACACGCATCTTTCTTGTGTTTCTTTGTTCCATGAATAGACAGTTTCTTTGTTCTATAAGTAAATACTTTTTTTTTTTTTAAAAACATCTTCATGCCTTGTAAGTGATGTACTCTTTTCCAGACCTGCCCTCTACCTCCTCGTATTTCCCTCTACCATCCTAATCAATTTTTACTCATCCTCAAGCCTTAAGTACTCAGCACAAAGAGCACATAAGAGGTATTGGTAAATTCTTCCCCCACAGCCCAGGGTGAATGAACATTCCACACTTTGGGCTCCCACAAACCTTCTTGTATACCTCAAATGTGGTTCTTACAATTTATGTGGTCTTTAGTTGTCTGCATGGTGGTCTCTCTCTAAGGGTTTTTTAAGGGGTTTAAGGCAAGGACCATGTCGTAGCCATCTTGGAATCCTAGCTCAGTGTTTGTAACATTGCAGATGCTCAGTAAATTTGCAGAATGAATTTATATTAACTTTCATTCACATGACTCTCTGAATCGTGTGCAAATGAGAATCTGTAATACATTTGTCAAATGGTCAGTCTCTAAGTCCTATCTGATTGAGCTTAAGCACTGGCATGAGGACAGAGAGAGAGAAAGGATGAGAGTGTTCGATTTTGGCCAATTCTAGATGAAAAGAACCTCAAAGGCCTCCTCCTCCACTGGGAAGGAAAGGAAAAGGCTTTTTGGATCTACAAAGTAAGTTTCAGTCAATGCTGCCTGCAGAGAACTGGCCTGGGTTCTCTTAAACGAGATTGGTTTGCAGGGAACTCTGTTCTTTCATTTTTGGCAGAATGTCAGTCACATCCCCAGAATATCAACTTCTTGGGAACAGCTAGGGTTAAGTCAGTTGGAAATGTTCCTGGTTACCTGCAGCTGTGAGTGTGCTCGGCATGAAAACCAGAATGGGGGCCTGTCAAAAACACATTGGCCAAACCCTGTTTTGGCTCAACAAGATGCTGAGACCAAGGCCTATTGGATTTTAAGTCTAGGAATATATGAAAACTGCATAAAGGAAATCACCTCAGAGTCAGCTTTAGGGAGCAGACGTTTCCAGCTGCTTCATAATCAACATCGGAGACTATCTTGTAAGATTTTTCTCAAGAGACTGACCTTTCTGAATCCTTCTAAATTATGAGTCTTGGTCCCTTCCTCCCCATACTTCCCCCACTTTCCCTTGCAACACATAGGTTTTCCATCCACTTAATTTCTCTACAGCGTCACCAAGGAGGCAAGTAAATCTGTCACAAGCTTCGATGCCCAGAAACCTCTGCTCCTTGACCCCAACCAACCACTCAGAACAAATGCTATTAAATCCACGAGATAGGCCCGGCCCCTCCTCCACCAGCCATCATATTATCGTCTGGAAGGGGGGTCTGATATACAGAATGGGGTTGGCAATTACAGTCCACACTGCCTCCAAGATGCACTGTGGGTCTTCCCTTCATTGGTTTATTTTTTATGGAAATCAGAGCAGATAGAGGCAGTGGACTCTTAACGCCTGAGACAACATCTCAATAAATCGTCATGACCGCTCTTCTATGGCTCATAACCAGTAAATCAAATCTATTGAACAATACATTTACTGCAGATTTAAGAAGTTGTTCTTTCATATTTTAAGTGTATGTGTTAAATCATGCCCAGAGTCGTAAAGAATGGAGACAGCCAGGCTCAGCATGAAAAAAGCAACCACCACCAAATAAAAACCCAACTAAAGAGATTAGAAAATGCCTTTTCTTGTGGCTGCATGGGAGTTCCTACCACCCAGGTAGACTAGAACCCCCAAAGCGACACATTCCTGGCATCTTAACTAATACCTGAATCAGTTTTATGAATGAATGCAGGCTTGATGTTAGCAGGTTCACTGTTCACTGTAGCTTCTTAAGGTGGACAACAAAGGAGACATCTTCTTAGGGAATGACAGTGATACTTGCAGTGGTTGGCTGGTGAGGAATGATGTGAAGGGGAATGGGTTATGGACTGCCTGTCCCTAGGAAGATTCTTTATATTCCCCTTTTCACTATTTAAATGCTATCCCTCTTTGAAGTCCACCCCCTGAGTGGTGCAAACAGTTAATGTGCTCAGCTGCTAACCAAACGGTTGGAGGTTGGAGTTGGCCCAGAGACTCCTTGGAAGGAGTCTACTTTAGAAAAATCAGCTTGCAAACCCTATGGAGCACAGCTCTACTCTGATACACCTGAGGTTAGTATGAGTCGCAGTTTTCTCAGAGGCATCTGGTTTAGTTTGTATTTTTGAAGTCCAACTCAAAAGGTTGCCTGTTTTGGCCATATCTTAGCTACATTCCCTTGGTGTTTTTGTTGTTAAGCTAACTTTAGGTCTGACTCATAGAGACCCTAGAAAGGGTTTCCAAGGCTGTATGTAAATCTTTGCAGGAGCAGAAAGCCTCATCTTTCACCTGTAGAGTAGCTGGTGGGCTCGAACTGCAGACCTTGTGGCTCACAGTCCAGTGCTTATTGCATAGAGCCACCACACTTCCATTTGCATTCCTTACCCCATCTAAATATTAACAAGGTCCCTAGCTCAGAGCTTGACTTTCAATAAACATTTTTATTGAATTGATAGACCTTTATCTACAAATATTAGTTCAAGAAACACTTGTTCATTCATTCATCTAACACATACTTATTGAATGCTGACCAATTGCTATTCTGAGCATGTGGTAGTGAGCAAGATAGACTCAGGCTCTGCCTTCTTGGAGATCAAAGTTAAAAAAGGAAAACAGACATTGAGAAAGTAATTTCAAGTGTTCAGAGTGTTAAATATAGATGTTTAGGCTTACTTAACCTCACCTGGGGGTCGGGAAAGACCTGACTGGTGAATAGAAAGTAGCTTTACAGATATCCTCTGAGAACTCGTGGTGTGGCACTGTAGGATCAGCACTGAACTGCAAACCACAAGGTCAGCAGTTCAAACCCACCAGCTGCTCCTCGGAACACCCTACACAGGGCTGCTATGAGTCGGAACTGACTCGATGGCACTTAACAACAATAACAACAATCCCAAAGGATGCATCAGGGCTGGGTTTTTTTTTTTGTTTTTTTCTCATTATTTATTAATTTTAGAGCAATTACAGGCCTACAGAAAAGTCTGCCCGAAGTACTACTGTAGAGCATGAAATCTGAAGGCTTTTTTTTTTGCATGTGAACAACGGCAGCCAGGCAGCACTTAATTCCATCTCGTGCCTAGGTTTAAGCATTCAGATGCCAATTTTTCTTGAGTACCTCATGCACCTCTGAAAGCGAAACTGCTAAAGTTAGAAGGAGAGTATATTTTAAAGTGGATTTGGGGCCACTTACCCGAGCTGGCCTACCCAGGAACTTTCCTGGGCACACCATTTAATGGTCTCTTAGTTGTTATACCACACCCTGAGAGCCTCAGAGACAATCTGTAAGCTTTTCTATCTGCAGTGGCCTTCTGTTTTTGTAGGCCCAGCATGCCTAAGTGACACATTGCTGTAGTCAGAGATGGTTGTAGGAGGGGATTCCTTTGTTTCTTGTGCTCTGTAAATGGTCACCTGGTGGAGACAGAACTTTGGAAATTCATCATGGTGTCTATGATTTTCCTCACCCAGGTGATCTATGTTGTCTTGTTTTTATTTCCTGCTTAAGACTTAATAAAAAGTCTTTGTAATATTTATATCTGTGAAGATAGGGTCTCTGTTTCTCCCCTGCAACAATACAGAGAGTATGCCCTGCTCCTGCAGTTTCTGCTATGAACATCTTGCATTCTTGTGGTACATTTGTCACAGTTGATGGTCTAACACTGATACATTATTAAGTAGTAAAGTTCGCTTTAGGGTTCACTCTTGGAATTCTACAGTCCAATGAGTTTTGACAAATATGTCATGTTATGTGTCCAACATTATAGTACCACAGAAAATAGTTTCACTGCACTAACGATGATTATGTTCCACGGATTCACCCTTCCCTTCTGTCCTTCATCCCTGGGCAGCCACTGATCTTTTTAACTGTCTCTACAGTTTTACCTTTTCCAGAAGGTCATATAGTTGGAATTACACAGTGCAGAGCATTTTCAGATAGGCTTCTTTCACTTAGCCAGTGGTACATCTATTTTTATTCCCATTTTCAGATGCAGAATTGGAGGCAAAGATCACACAGAAGCTGGTGGTGCCCGAGCTAGTACTCATGATAGAAGTATTTACTGAGAGCTATGGAAACACCGTGAGGAGGCACTTGGTCTGGCTGAAGGGTCAGGAAGATGCCCTGGAGGATGCCATCTGAGTTGAGTATGGAAGGAGGGTGAGGAATGAGCCAAATGACTGAAGGCTGAAGTGACCAAAGACACTAGACATGGTACAGCTTGGTTTGTGCCAGGTCCTTCCCTGTGGCTGGTGTGGGCAGCCAGAGGCAGGGCATGGCAGGGGTTGAGACTGGAGGAACAGCTTGGTATGCCAAACCAAGATACTGAACTCCATCCTGTAACCCATGGGCTTGATGCAGCTAGACCTGTGTCTGTTACCAGCCATCCTGGTCCAGTAGTGTGGAGGACGAACTTGAGGAGGACCAGATGGGAAACAATTAGCATGCTGTTGCAGTATTCCAAGAGAGGGATGAAGAGGGAGGGCCCCACTAGGGCAGTGGTCCTGGGGGTGGTGCAGAGGGGACATGAGAGAAATGCGTTCGAGGTAAGACTGATCAGGACTCTGGATGTGGAAAGCACCCCAGGTACCCCCCTCCCCCTCCCGGCAGGCTGTGCTGCCTGGGTTGGTGATGGCACCATCCCTGGGCACTGAGATGAAAACCAGAACTGACTGGGGGGAGTATACAGAGAGCTATTCCTGAGCGGAGTTCTCGCTCAGGGTCCTTTCTGGTCAGAGCTATTTATAAGGCAGTTGGACATTATGAGGACATTTAAGACCTGAAAGCAATGCAGACCTTAGGGAACAGGCTGATGTTTCCTCCAAACAAGCGTAACTCCTTTCATTGTTGTTGGAGGCGAATTTTCCATATAAGGCTGAACAAATCCCAGCATAGCAAATCACACTATCTAGAGGCTTATCGAACTGCTGATGGCTTGAGAGATAAGGGTAGAGATGAATTCTTGGGTCTCATCCCCTGCCATTCTCTTTTCCTTTTCACCCTGTATCATCCTCCAGCACACACTAACATGCACACACACACATATATACTCATGCACGTGTACCTTTTGTTGTTGTTATGTGCCGTGGAGTATAGGGTTTGTTGTTGTTGTTATGTGCCGTAGAGTCAGTTCTGACTCATAGCGACCCTGTGTAGGGTTTACAGGGCTTTAAATCATCACGGGAGCAGAAAGCCTCATCTTCCTCCTGAGGAGAGGCTAGCAGGCTTGGACCACTAACCTTGTGGTTGGAAGTCTATTGCTTATTGTATAGAGCCACTGCCCTCCCATGCATGCACCTTATCCTCCCTAAACTTCTCACTTTTCCTCAAACTCACCCAACCTTTTTGCACTCTCTCTTTTCACTTACTGTTGTCCCTGCCTGGAGAGCCCTTCCTTCTCTCCATTGGGCAAGGTTTTATCCCTCCTTCAAGCTCAATCCAGATGCTAGTCCTTTCTGATACCCAACCCCATTGCTTGCATGGGGTGAGTTATTTTGCCACACGTATCCTTCAGCCCCTCCGGTGTTGTGTTTGTGTCTGAGGTCTTCTCCCAGTGCCAAGCTGAACTCCTGAAGTCTTATTTGCCTTGGCATCCTGAGGAGTGCCATGGGGTTTGGCTCATAGTCAGTACTCCAAATACATTTGTGGAGTGAACAAGCACGTGTCCTGCAGGTGGACAAGAATCGATCTTTGCTAAGAATCTCTGGGTGGCCCACACTGTTAATTGCTTGACTACTGACTGAAAGGTTGGTGGTTAGAGCCCAG
Source organism: Chrysochloris asiatica (assembly GCF_000296735.1). Lineage (NCBI taxonomy): Eukaryota > Metazoa > Chordata > Mammalia > Afrosoricida > Chrysochloridae > Chrysochloris > Chrysochloris asiatica. Next base: position 5,241,416 of record NW_006408603.1, on the reverse strand, counting down.
GTGTCTTGGATGGTAGGAGCATAGTTCTAGTCTGAAAGACGAAATTTCCATGAGTTGCAATCTACCATGGCAACTGGTTTTTGGTTAACCATGACTCCCAGTCATTGGCAGTATTGAAGATCATCTCTGCCCTCAGGAAGCTTACGTGACACATGGGAAGTAAAACACACATACGAGACAAGGTCCAGACATGTGGTGTCTAGATTCTCCCTCAGTTCTACCTAAGCAGGTTTGTTATATCTCAGGAAGAGGCTTTTGTTTTTACCCCTATTTTATGACAAGAGGTTTTATCTTCAGGGAAAGCAGTACTCTTTTGGACAGAAATGATCATGGATTTGTTTAACACCTGTGGAGAAAATGAATGAGACCATCTTAACAGAGTCCCTAAGCGGGCATAGCTGGTAGGTTATGTGGTCATTCCTAGCTGACACGTGGAACAGGAGGAGGCACCACACTATGGACCTATGAACCTGCCTGTCAGCCTCCTGGGAATCTTCTCTGCCTGCCTCAGGGTGGATGTCTTAACCAGACAAAGGCGGCAGACTGGGAAAGAGGTCAAAGGCCAAGATGAGCTAAAGTCTGGCATTGTCATCATCATCACTCTCATTGTCAAATTAATAATAATAATGATAACAGTAACAATAATGATGACAACAAATTTTTGCCAGATACTTACTATGTACCGAGATTTCATATGAATTATTATTTGTTAGTCCTTCCAACACTCCTGGTATGGTCCTGGAGTATAAGCACTAGACTGCCAACCACAAGGTTGGCGGTTCAAACCCACCAGCCTCTCCTCGGAAGCCCTATAAAGGGTTCGCTATGGGTCAGAGCAGACTCGATGGCACTTAACAACAACAACACTCCTATGAGATAGGTGCTAGCATTCTCATTTTTCAGATGACAAAAAGTTCAGTACCTCAGCAAAGATTATAGAGCAGAGCCAGAATTTGAAACAGTCTCACTCCAGAGCCTCTATTCCTAAATGCTATGCTTCAGGGAGATGCAAAAGTTGGCAAGTGTCTTGACCATCCTTGAAAGGACACATCAAAAAATAAGAGGCCAGCAGAATGCCAACATCTGCTGATTGTTCTTTCTCCTATACCTCTTCAAAGTCTTGCCAGCTCCCAGCCAAGATGGTGGCTGCTTTTGTGTCAGTTTAGAGCTCTGGCGAGTCCCAGAGAGTACAGGAGAATCAGGGGGTACAGGGCAAATGAGGAGGCTGCCTCCTCACCCTGGGTCTCACTAGGATGGCCCAGGGTTTCTGATTGTTGCCTCTTTGGGATGCCTGGATCGCTGCTGTCTGGAGCCTAATCTCCATTCTGGTGGTTTTGGTTGCTATGGTAATTGAATTCGCTTAAAGTTGTCTTCAAGCTGGTCTGTCTACCTCTTTCTGCCTGCAGTCTGAAAAGAGCAGGTGCTCAGGACTGAGGGCAAGAAGGAGGAAGACCTGGTGACCTGGGAAACCTGTGTATTTTTTCCTGACCTAGAGATCATCCTCACAGGCCAACAGAGGACAGAACCATAAAGAAAGATTCCTTCCAAGTCTCTCTCTGTCCTCCTTTTACCTGCCTCATTTCTTTCTGCACAGAGACTCGAAGAAGGCTGTAAAGGCAAGGACTGGTACCAGTGAAGGGGACCCCTCTGAGAGCAACTTCTGTCGCTCAGTATTTTGTGATTCACTCAACAATACTTACTGAAAAGCAACTGTATTCTAGGTTGTACTGCTTACTTTAGGGTACAAGGAGCTCTCTGGGGCAACTCTGGAACCAGGGTTCAGAGGGTCTCAAGACTGAGTGGAAGCAGGTGGAACTTTCAATGGAACTTTCAACGTACTCATTTCCTCCACCATTTCAAAGCTCTACCTGAGGGCTGTTTGAGAATGGTGGACCCTCTCTACCAGCACGTCCACCACCACTAACACCACTTTGCTTGGGAGAAGAGCTAAGGATATTACAGCTGATTATGTTGTTGTTATTGTTGTTATGTGTCTTCAACTCATAGCGACCCTGTATAGGATTTCTGAAAAGTACCTGATGGATTTTGAACACTGACCTTGCAGTTCAGTACTTATCCTACAGTACCACAAACAGGACAGTAGATTATAGGTGATAGGACATTTCAGTCTTTTAGTAATATACCCACTCCTCACTTATCAACATGGCTAGTTTCCAAAGACCAGGTCATTATGTGAAAATTAACAAAATGCAAGAATGGAGGATGACCACATTAGATCACAAAATGGAGAATGACTGCATCATTACTTAACTGTCAAATTACATCATTACGTAACAGCCAACCCACACAAGTCAACACACAATCGTGGTCATCATAACCTGCAGTACTCTCGTCTCATACCTTGGTTTTCATTACTGCCAACTGTGAATCATTAATACTAAAAATAGAGAGTAATTTTTTTCTACTATTGTCATAAATGCAGAATGTCAGATAACGAGATAGTCAATAGGCAGGTATAGCTGGATAAAACAAACAAACAAAAAAATCTTTATATAGCTTTAACTATGGGCTTAGGAGTCTCTGAGTGGTACAAATAGTTAATATGCAGTTGCTAACTGAAAGGTTGAAGGTCCAAGTCTATCACAAGAGAAAGGCTGCCAGTCTACTTCCAGAAAGTCAGCCATTGAAACCTTTATGAAGCACAGATCATGAGTCAGAATCAATTAGACAATCACTGTTTTTAAACTATGGGCTTTAAATAATTGTGCTGTGATCTGGGGATGCAAAGATGACTGAGGCATAGTAGAGACTTTTAAGGAGCTCACAGTCTGGAAAGGACAAGGAACATGCACTATAATAAGGGTAAGAGCAATACAGGTATTCTGGGAGTCCAGATCTGGGAGGATAAGAAAGGGACACCTGGGAAGACTACACACAAGACAGGGCATATTGGGTACATCTTTAAGGGTGCGAAGACATTTTCTAGACAGAAAGTCATTTTGTGCAAAGACAAGAGCATGAGCAAATGCACAGAGGTGTGAAAGTGAGCAGCATGTCTAGTGGTAGGAGTGCAGGCTGAGCCAGGGGAGCGGCAGGAAAGGCCAGATGATGACAAGCCCCGTTTTATACCCTGTAGGAAATGAGGGACTGTCATGGTAAGAACTGCGTTTTAACGAAACAACTCTGGTAACAGTGAGAAGGGTGGGTAGAAGTGAGAGATAAATGGCCCTGAACAAGGGATGTTGAACGAAGAGTGAAGAAAAGATCTAGCCAAGAATGGGGGAGAGGCAAAATCCATGGGACCTGGTGACTAGTTGGTTGTGGGAGTATGTGTGCGGGAGTGGGGGCAAGTGTCCAAAGAAATGGAAGAGGCAGAGAAGTCTCTTTGCAGATTGTTTGGAATGGGTGAGTAAGATGTCTGGTATAGTAAAAGTCAAATGCCTGCTAGGCAGAAGGAAATATATTTCTAGATCTTGGGAGAGAGATGCTCATTAAGGAATGTGCATACGGGCACCATTGACATGGAGGTGACAGTTGAAATCATCAGGAAAGATGAGTTGCCCTGAGTGAGAGCACAGAATAGGGATGACGAAAGAAGGGAAACACACTTCTTGATATTGTCAATGTATGACAATACAGGATAGCCTATATCTTTCCTGTCAGGGCAAAGAAAGAGGTGAATTGGAGTTCATATTTGGTAGAAAGATACACTGCTGAGTGAAAGTTGTGGGCAACTGGTCTACAGCAGTAACTCTCAACTTTTAGTAAACATAACATTGTCTGCAGCTCTTGTGAAAATACAGAATGCTGGGCACCACCTAATTTTGTAGGTCTGCGGTAGAACCTGAAGGAGCCCCAGTGGCAAAGTGGTTATGCACTCCACTACTAACCACAAAAGTTCAGCTGTTTGAAACCATCTGCCTCTCTGCAAGAGAAAGATGTACCAATCCGCTTCTGTAAAGATTACAGTCTCAGAATGTTTATGGGGCAGTTCTACTCTATCCTATAGGGTTGCTCTGAGTCAGAATTGACTACAGAAACAGATTCAGTTTTCGGGGATGTTGTTTGTTGTTAAGTACCATTGAGTTGGTTCCGACTCATAGTTACCCTGTGTAGGGCTTCTGAGGCTGTAAATCTTCATAGGAGCAGAAAGCATCATTTTTCTCCCACATCTTGGGGGATTTGTTGTTGTTAAGTGCCATCGTGTCATTCCGACTCATAGCCACCCTGTATAGGGTTTCCAAAGGGCAGCTGGTAGATTTAACCACCTACCTTGCAGTAAGCAATCCAGTGATTATTTTACAACACCACACCAGATGTTTGGGGGATTGTTGTTAAGTGCCAATGAATCGGTTCTGACTCACAACAACCCTGTATAGAGTTTCCAAAACTGTACACCTTTATGGGAGCAGAAAGCCTCCTCTTTCTCCCATGTTTTGGGGGATAAGGCTTGGGAATTTGCATTTCTAACCAATTCTAGGTAGTTGATGCTTTTGATTGATTGAAGGACCACACTTTGAGAACCACTAGTCTAGATGGATAAAGCTACACTTGAGGTGGTTTAAATTCAAACTCATCAACTTCTTATTGTGGCCCAAGTTGAGCGTGATGGAAGGAGAAACTTAGATTTTGATTAAAGAGCAGAGGTAGATGAAAAGGTAGAGAACATAAAGCAGTTCCTTGCTAATTGAATGGATACAATTGAGGGTGCAGGAGCAGGAGGGTGAAGAGGGAACCCAGAGGGAGGCAAAGCTGGGAACATGATGACACAAGAGAAGGGGTGACTTAAGTGAGAGCCCACATCCGTGACCATGAAGATGAGTCATGTAAGGGGGCCATGGTGAGTTGGGAAGCAGTGAGAAGTATGGAAATTAGAACCAATCAAGGTTCTGTGTGGAGTCCTGACCTACAGTTTAGAGTCTCCTTTCAAAGTCTCCTTCCCCCTCTCGCTTTTCCAGTCTTCTAGGGTCATTACCAGGGACTTTCCAAGCAGAGTGGAGGTAACTGCCTTCTATCCTGGGTCATCTTTCTCCAGGGCCGCTCTGAGGACAACAAAACCTGATGCTTTTTCATTTTCCTGTCAAGATCCAACTGAGAGACCCTGAGATATTGTGAGGAGGCTCTGACCTCAGTTCTAGATACCCTCCTGAAACTGACCCACCCTGCCAGGGGAGGCTCAAAATATGAGTCTTATTTTCTATCACTGGAGTGAGTCCATAAAGAAAATCCAATTCATCGGCGTCCAAGTGAACATTACCAAGATAGACGAGACACCATGGGCAGTATTTAATTATGAGCAGGCAGAGCAAATAGGAGGAACGCAATAAAAATGCTAATCAGGGAGGAAAAAACCCAAGCTTCATTTTCTTCTAGAATAGACTAAAGCTCATCTCTTTTCTTCTCCACCCTCAGCCCCAAAATGAGTGTCACAGGCTTTGCTCTGAATGTGACTTGGTAACAGGGGAGTCCCTTTTAGCTCTAATCTCCAGCATCTTCCTGCTTCCGTTGCTCAAGCCCCTGGTTCCAGAAGAACCAGGCAATGGGAAGACTGACTTTTCTTGCAAGCACACAGGTTCCATTTGAGCCAGAGACAACTGGCAGGGAACTTGGAGAACCAATGAAGTTGTTATTCAGTACTCAGTTCCATGTCCCAGGGAGCACTTTAGGAAGGAACAATCTCCCCTTTCAGAAATAAATTCAGAATTTGCACAGGGAGAAGTGCACCTTGTCAGGTTTGAATTCAGTGTGTTGGACTGAATCTCTGGCATGTCCATTAGTCCAAATCTGGGCTTGACTTTGAAGTGTGGCTCAGGATTTTGCAGGTTCTTTCTATCTCACTCCCAGTTTTTCTGGTTCCTCAGGTAGCCAGGTCCCTTGGGTCACTCTGCCCTTCCCTGCTTGCATGCTCAACTTCCACAACTGCTGCCAAAGAAAGATTATTTCTCTTGTTTCCCTTGGTCTCTGTGATGCCTGAACCCTAGGCTTCATTTGGTTTCAGGTAAAGCATGCTATCCTTGTAGCCCCAAGATCCTGACTCAACCCCCACCCTTTCTTTAATTTGACCTCTTCTGTTTATGGAACATGCCAGGAATTTTCTAACCTATTTCGTTAGTCTCTCTCTTGCCTCCTCAAATAACTGTTCAACCATGAGCTCTTCCCCAACTTTACCAAGGAAGGAATTAGTGTAAGGAGTATCTGTTGTCTCATCCTGGGTTCTCGCTCCTCTCGTCACACCACAAGAAGACAGCACCTGGACTTTTGAATCCTGGCTACTGTCTCTTCCCAGACAAAAATCTGTTAGGTTAAACAACTCATTTCCCTGTTGAGCTACCTACCATCTGTGGAACCTTGGACAAGTTAGTTTACTTCTCTGGGCCTCAGTTTCTTCATTAAAAATTGAGATATTGAGTGGCCTACCTCAGAGTTGTTATGAAAATTCAATGCAAATATGTCCAAAGACCTTAGAAGAGAGCCTGGCACATAATGAGCACGCAAAAGGTCTTAGCTATTATTTTCACATCATCATCATCACCGTCATTCTTCCTAAGATTATTATAAAAGGTTAATGATTGTCTTGTTTGTCTGTATGTCCAAGTACTTGGTAGACTGTTTGGCTTGAATAAACACTCATTGTTCTTTTAAGCTAATTGTTCCAACGATACTACTCTTCCCAGGAAATTTTAAGTTTAAAGATAGAGGGCAATGCTTAGCACATAAATGTTTAATACAGTAATTTTAGGCATCTGTGGGGAAAGGGGACTCAGATAATTCAGCACTTGGCTACTAGCCTAAAGGTGGGCAGTTCAAACTCTCCCAGTGGTGCCTTAGAATACAGGTCAGTTGATGCACTTTGAAATGTCATAATCTTGAAAACCCCATGAGTCACAATCAACTTGATGGCAACTAACAGCTGCAACAACATGGGGAAGGGATCTAGAGTCATTGGTTTATTTTTCTATTCGTCAGATCAAGTCAGTTACTAGAAACACAGCTGATCCTGATGTTCTGATTCAGTAACTTTCTGCATTGCAATGACTTGTTTAATATTTCTTCTAGCCATGTCTTTGCAAATCCCACCAGAAGACTTTCTCCTGACGAGTCCAGGTAATCAAAGGTGCTGATGGATTATATGATTCAATTGTGAGTGATTGTTAATTGGGATTGTAAAAACTTGGAACTCTAATGTGTATACAATGAGCCATCTCAGAAGGAGGAATGGAGGATTTCACTGCCATCAAGGAAGAAAAGCCAGGAGTGGAGCATATCCTTTGGACCCTGAGCTCTCTGTACATTGAACCTCCTTGACCCAGGGACAGAAAACTGTGACACTGGCAAGGTGGTAGAGATGTGGCAGAGGATCAACAGCAGCAGAATGAAAAGCTAGAACACCAGAGTGGTGGGCTTCCCAGCACATGGAGCAAGTAAAGCTGAGTGCCTTTAGGCAGGAAGCTCACTTGTGGAGTGGGATGGGGTGCCTTCAGGCACTTAACTGGGGAGCTAGGTTAGCTAATCTGAGGATCTAGAGCTAAGCACCTTTAGACTGAGGCTTACAGTGAAGTGGTGTACTTTTGGGGTACTTATTAGCAGCCCTGAAAGAACTTTGTCAATATTACCAGAGCAAAGGCTAGTCCAAGGGCCAGAGAGAGGCCTACCTGTGAGCCCAGCAGAGGATAGGCTGTCCTGACTGGAAGAACTATGCCCTGCACATTTCTGACCTTTACTTGTAACCCATTAATTTCCCATAGGAGAATTGTTAGTTTTGAATTATGGTATTGGAGGAGAATATTGAAAGTGCCATGGGCTGCCAAAAGAACCAGCAGATCCATTTTGGAAGAAGTGCAGCCAGAGTGCTTCTTAGAGGCAAGCATGGTCAAACTTCGTCTCTCATACTTCAGACATATTGTCAGGAGGGATCAGTCAATAGAGAAGGATATCATGTTTGGTAAGGTGGAGGGTCAGAGAAAAACAGGAAGACCCCTAGCGAGATGGATTGGTCAAGTGGCAGCATCAATGGGCTCAAGCATGGCAATTGTGAGATTGGCCCAGGACCAGCCAGTGTTTTGTTCTGTTGTGCATAGGGTCGCTATGAGTTGTACTGACTCAATGGCACCTGACAACAACAACAACAATTTCCCGAATAAAACTGTGAATATGGTGTCTGTGAGTATGTGACCAATGCAATGAATTACCAAACCTAGATGAGAAGTATAGTGTGCTGTGGGAGGGATGGTTGGTGCCATCTTTTCATTTTCCCAAAGATTGATTCTCCCTCCTAAGTCTAAAAGCAATGAAACCTTAGGAAGATATAAAGGAAATGAAAGAAATCCTCCTAACTACAGGGACAGTGTATCTACAGGACATCACAATCCATATATGAATTAAAGTTGTAAAGCCTGCATCACCTTAGTTACTATAAGATAGGGAGGAAGAGCACCAGTGTCCAATTGGCCTCAAACCCTGGTATACAAGGCTTCTTTGTATACCTGCTTCCTTCTACACTTTACTAGAGAGTAAAATGGAGAGTGGTAATGTTTGATCATAATGTTGCTGGAAGGTGGTGCTGTGAATCTGCTATAGTTCATCAAGACAAGATCTCATTTGGAAAAAAAAAAGATCCATCAAATTCATAGGCAATGAATGAACCAAGACTTTAGAGCAGCAATATCTTGTCACTACTAATTACACCCTTCAGCTAATGGTACACCTTCATAACCATCATCAAATAATCTTCTCACAACAGATGAATGAGTAGGTTAGAACCTTGATCCCTTTTTCTTTTTGGCATTCTTTTAAAATATATTTTTAAATTTTATGTGGTTAAGATGCAAAAGGTTCTAGATTTTATACAGTGAAAAGCTTTTTTACTCTTTCCACTACCATCCTCATCTCTTCCTTTGGTGCAACCAAATGCCACTAGTTCTTTGAGTAACCTTCAAGAGATATTTTATGCATATAAAAAATGCATGTAAATATTCTCTGCTACTTTTGTACAAATGGAAAGTTTACTTTATACATGGTTATGGACCTTGCATTTTTTCATTTAACAGTATGTATGTTGTAGATTATTATTATATATATATAAACTTATATGTAGATTTATTATTTTTAGTGGCTACATGGTAGTATTCTCTAAAGGAGTTTATTTAATAAGTTCATTTACATTGTTTCCAATTTTGAGCTTTTACAAATAAAACTTTAATGAATAACTTGTGGACAAGTATACCTGTAGGATGTATGTGGGTGTATCTGAAAATGAATTTCTAGGAGAGGAGTTCTTTGGTCAAAGAAAGGCTCATTCATTTGAAAATGTGATAATTATTGCCAATTTTTCCTCCACAGATACCTTGGTTTTTAGAAATGACAAAACTAAAGGCTAAGCAGGGAAAGTGACTTGACTAAGGTGATGCAGAATGTACATAAAGAAAATGGATTGAGAACCAAAGTTTTCCAATTCTTGGCCCACGACTGTCTAGCTTTATTGACATGGGGACTTGAAGAAATCAGGAGCATCTAATTAACATCAGACACTGAACAGTGTGGATTCAACTTGGGGGAGCCACAGTCCCTATCCTCAAAGAACCTGTAGTCTAGAAGTGGAGAACAACAAGTAAAGAAACAATGTCAGGTCAACCTGATGGGTTAAAGACAAGATACAAGGAGATACAATGAGAACATTAGAAGGGCCTCTAATTAGTTTTGGCTTCCTGGAAGAAGAGGCATTGAAGTTAAACACAGACAACCTAAAATGTCCTTTGTGGTACTAATTATTTCCCTCTTCAACCCTCACAGTTTCCAAATTTTCTATTCCATTTTGTCAAAATTATTCATAAACAATGAAATGGATTGCTTTGTAAAAGCATGATATTATTGGGATAGCAATAAAAGTATCATGTGCCTTATGCAAGTCATCGTGTTTTCTGGCTCAGCCATTAATTAGCTGTATGTCACTGGCCAGGTAAGATCTCCCATGAGTATATTAGTGTCTTTGCCGTTAAAACAAAGGGGCTGATCAGATGATCTGTATCTCCCCACCAGTTTTCACCTACTTTGGTTCTGTACTTTTTAAAACCACTGAAGACTACGTTGGGAATGATGGACATAAAAATGTACAAGAGTGATGGATCAGATCTCCTGGTGAGTGGAAGTGGAGGAAAGGCAGCAATGAAGATAGAGGCTGAATTCAACCACGTTCCACAGACTCTCATCAGCCTGGAAATGAGAGAGAGAAGAGAATAGGCTGGTTGATCCCAAGTATGGTGAGACCCTAGGCCCATGGACAAGGAGGACTAGAACTGAGAGTGAAGCATCCAGATGATATGAAGTGAGGGGAGATGCACAAGAACACCCAAACTTGCAGATGGTACCCATTTGACCTAGCTTCGATGGCTTAATGATCAGAACTTGACTGTTGGTGGTGGTGGTGTGCTGTGGAGGTGTGCCGTGGATTCAGTGACCTTGCATAGGGTTTCCGAGGCTATAAATCTTTACAGGAGCAGAAAGCCTCATCTTTGTCCCATGGAACGGCTGGTAGTTTTGAACTGTTGACCTTGAGGTTAGCAAGGTTAGCAGCCCCACACGTAACCACTATGCTACCAGAGCTCCTTAGAACTTGACTGTTGTTGTTATTGTTGTTAAGTGCTGTTGAGTCGATCCTGACCCATAGCGACTCTGTATAGGGTTTCCAAGGAGCAGCTGGTGAGCTTGAACCACTGACCTTACAGTTCAAACAGCTTTGCAGTCTGGCACATTAACCCACAGCACCACACCAGGACTCCTAGAATTCGGCTAAAGGAAGATAAAAAGAAAAAATTTTTGATAAAGGAAATAAGTATAAACTGCTATAATTTGAGGAACCTGCCCATACTTATGGATGTAGTAGCTCAAAAATACCAACTGAGAGGGAACGAATCTTTACATCAAGGATCAATCCCATCCCTTCTGTACACAAGGTTGATAGGACGGGCAACTTAAACATTGGCTACCTAAAATGGGGGGCTATAAAGGCACAAAGTGACTGGCTTACAAGTTTTCAAGAGGGAGTTTAGTTTCAGAGTGTGTGGGGGAAGGTAGAACCCCCACTGAATAGTTTTCATCTTGTCTAGATGGATCTCTAGTGAAAAGAGATGGGGATAAGATTCTTATGATTCAATAGTGAATAATTGTTATCATGATTAATTGTGACTGTCACAATTGTAAAGGTAAAAGTTTGGTAGCAAAAAGGGGGAGTAGTTAATCTCACATTCCAGAAACAGAGGACCCTAGGACCATCAAGGGAGAAGAGCACAAGCAGAGTGTGGGACCCTATCCAGAAAAGCAGTGACACCAGAGATGGAGGCAGAGATGAGGACATGGAGAGGACTCTAGACTAATGGAAAGAGAAAGGCTGTGTGCTAGAAGCCAGGAGGCAGGCTTGCAGAGCGTGCCCTTTGGCTGTTTAAATGATTATATATTCATGAGTATTTTGGAGTACATTAAAAATAACAACAACAACAATAAAAAAAAACAACAAAAAACTCAGAGGGAATAGAAGCAAATACTGTTGAATGATGATTCACAGAGGGGATTGTAATTATTGCAATAAAACCAATGTTCTCCCATGTAAACTATCACTCAATTCACAATAAAAGTTAAAAAAAAAAAAAGAATTGTGGGTCAGGGAAAAGAAACAAAAGAACTACAAACACATGTTTGATAACTAATAATATTGATAAAAGCTTATTAATTTTTCTAAAGTGATTTCATATGCCATTTAATGTTTTCTTCATAACAATGATGTGAGAGAAGAAAGTAAGGGTGTCCTCGTCTCTTCTAGAAGTGGGAAACTGAGGTAGGTGATTCAGTCAGAGCCCACAGTAAGGTAGTGAGGCAGCATGGGCCGAAGCCCAGATTTCCGGTTCTGATACCCAACTAGTGCTCTTCTGTGATTCCACAGATTGAAGGCAAAAATCCTGATTGGGAACAATCCAAAGTTTTTGTTTTGGTGTTTTAAAGGCCTTTGTGGTATTAGCCCATGTCCCCACCATCCTTCCACTGAGCAGCACAGTCTGGAACTATGGTCTGGAACCAGACCTTTGTCTCCACACAAGGAATCTACTGAATAGCTTCGGTGTCTCAGACCAATTGAACTGACTGCTGGGCCTGCTCTCTCTGACCTTTGACTTTGTTGTGATGGGACTTCTGCCTGGTTCTAGTGACCAGGTCTTGATTCCCTTGCTAATCTGACTCATCCCTTGCTCCTCTGAGTCCTTCTGCATTGCCCTTCTGGTCCTTCCTTTCTGGGAGTCCAGCCTTGCGTTTCCTGTTTTGAAATGGAGATCCCGGAACACAGAACTTATTTCTAGGTTCCCTTTGCTGTGTTCTGTTCAGCAGTTCATCATTTTCTGGACCTCCCTGATGCTGACCACCAGTTGGGATGCCTGTCTGGTCTTCATGACACATTTTCCAAAAATTCTCTGGCTTCTGGGCTGCCTACCCCATAGCCTGCTGCTGGATTTGCCCCTAAGTTGCTCACCCACCCCAATGGATCTGTCCCAGTTCAAGGCCCAGTCTGGGTGGTCTGGGCGTCTACAGGCTCTGAGTTGTTTTGATAGCACCCTAGGAATCAAAGCTAGAAACTGAGGTCTGGGACAACTTGTCATTCCCCCCTTTTGGGGACTCTTGTTGGCCCATCTATGAAAGCATCACCTAGTTTCCTTTCCTTGCAAGTATGAATAAAAGCACAGCCATTTGGAGCCCCTTAAGGGACGGCTCTGTCTGAAAACAGATATGATTACTATTTCCATCACCTTTATAATCCTCTAATCACACATTTACAGCAGGGAGCCTGGGCAGGGTGAGTTCATTTATATAAACAACAAAAAAATAAAGCTCTGTGCTATATGCCAACTATGCTTATTAGAAATGTAGGAATCACTGGCTTTTTGTGTACAGAAAAAGTGAATGATTCAGGCACTTATGCCCAAATTATCTGAGCTGTTGGAGCTTGTGTTCAGATTAAAGAGACTTTGAGAAAAATACATCACCCCTCAAGCTGTCTGTTTTGCAAGTATGCTGGACAATGTGGAAGGACAGAGTCTACCGGTAGCTGACTACACCTGAGCAGAGAATCGTCCATGTCTTGGGCCCTTGAGTCTTGAAAATGAGAAACCTGTCTTTCTACATGGATGGGATAAGGAGTCCGAGGGAATCCTCAAATCATTGTTGGAATGGGTTCCTAACAGACACAGGGTTGCTTTTTGTCTTTTGATATGGTGGAAGGATAGGGCAAACCAGTACTAGGGCTCAAGGAGGGAGTGGGGAACACAGCACTAGGTCTTCAACATTTGAAACCAAGGCTTTTAATCAGTGGTCTGGGTGGCAGGAGCATAGAAGAGACCTTGAGGATGGTATGGCAGCCTAGTCCACTCTATTATGGAATCTCAGCCTAGGAAACATACCCCAACTTTTAATGTTATGTAACTGTTTAATACAGATCAGCTTTCCTGCCAGAGAACTGCTCTACTTGTATACAAAACTCTCTTCCCTCATTTTAATGGGACATGTATCATTTACTATTGCTGCATATCAAACCACATGCAAATCTTAGTGGTGTGTAATAAGCATTTATTTAACTCACAGTTCTGGGAACCACCTGTGGTCAGCTGATCTTGGTGAGACTTGACTGGACAGCTGGGATCAAGCTCTGCACTATGTAGCTCCCATCCTCCTTCTAAGATCAGTGGCCTTGCCCAGGAACATGCTCCTCATGGAGATGGCAGACACCAGAAGATGAGCAGTAACATTCACTTCTCATAACTTAATACCAAAGCTCAAAATGGAAATACCATCACTTCTACCCTATTCTATTAGCCCAAGTGAGTCACCTGGTTATATACTCCTGTGAACTCCAAATTCACAGGGAAAAGGGTATGAAGAGAAAAGGGTGAAGAACTTTGGCTAATAGCATAAGCCTGTATAACCTAGCAAGCTGTCCCATGAAGCCCTTGTAGAGGTCTCCCTCGTCCCAACCCTAATCTGTTCAGGCCTTCACCTGGGAGCCAGACAATGGATGAGATAATGAGGGACCTTTTAAGGAGCAGCCAATCAGCCCAAAGTAACTTGGCTTCATGTCTCCCTCTCCATCCTCCCCATGCTGGTTAGAATGTGGGCATAGAAAGAATGTAAAGACGCAGTGTTTGTATGAAGCCAAATGACTACTTAAATCTTGTTAGTGGTTATGTCCTGATGGGTTGTACTTTTCATGTCTGAATTTTCTTCTGAGAAATAAAAGGCCAAAGAAACATGCGACAAGAAGTGAAACTACAGGAACCACTACAATATCAAGTCATATGACTCACGCCCCTGATAAATGGAAAGTGTGAACCCGATGAGTAATGCTGTGCCCAACATCCACCGAGATCAGTGCACAGAGCCCCAAGATCTTGTCAATGATCCAAACACTGATTTCACAGAACTTGATAAAAGAGCACGGCTTTGCCAGCACCCTGGACTTTCCAAGTCTACAGGTCCCAAACACGAACTGCTAGGCTTCCCCCAGCGCAGAGTGGCTGTAGCAACAGCAGCTCTCAGCCTTTTCTGAAAATCTGTGCATGAAACTTTCCCTTCCCGGCCCTGCAGCTCTCCCCACCCCCAAATTAAATAAACCCTTGTTGTTTTCTTCCCTGCCATAAAACATACTATTTCACGATGTCTCATTTACTAGAGGTTACCAAAAGAAAGCTAAATTGGGATTTTGTTCAGTTGCTGATGACTCTTCCCTATTACCCTAGCTCATTTTCAGTGGCATTTCAACACTTTGGTAATGAATTAGCTGTACCATTTCTGGCACAAAGAAGAGAGGGTTTAAATTAATTTTCAGCAAGGGATACTATTGGTCCAGGCAACTTCCCTCCCACTGTGTTAACATCAATGTCTTATCTCATTAAATGCCAATAAACAAGTGTAACACTCTAACAAGCCACAAATTGGCTTATTGACACTTCCGTCAGCTGTTCTCTGCTTCCAAAATCCCCTGCTTTATAGACATACGGTGGTTATACAAAATGGGGGCTTTAATGGAACATCGGAACGAGGAGACACTGTTAGCAATTGGGTTCCCTGGCTGCTCAGTTTTGCTGTTCTGACTTTCGTCTAATCGTACCATGGATTAGTTTGATCTCTCCACCTTCTGGGGTTCATTTGGGCACATGTGTTGTGGCTTCTCCACAGAGGGGTGAGGGGTTTATTTAGTTCCCATCCGTCTTTCTAGTTCTTGTCAGCTTTCTCAAGAAATGACCATACTGGTTTTTACACTGAACAATCCTCTCCATGTCATCAAGTCAGACCACTGAAGATAAAATGGACTGCCATCACTCACGTGCTCTGGAAGCTGAGAGCACCAGACCCAATACAGCAGGGCAGATTCTGTCCAGCATGCCCTACCACAGAGAGTCAACCCACCAGGCTGGGGGATGATTGTCTAGCCAGTCACCGTTTAACAGGAGCTTTTTAATTTGAGGACAGTGGTGGTGGTGGTATGCCGTGGAGTCAGTTCCAAGTCACAGCAGCCTTCGGAGGCTATAAACCTTTGTTGTTGTTGTTAAGTGCCATCGAGTTGGTTCCGACCCATAGTGACCCTGAACAGGGTTTCCGAGGCTGTAAATCTTTATGGGAGCAGAAAGCCTCCTTTTTCTCCTGTGGAGCAGCTAGTAGTTTCGAACTGCTGACCCTGAGGTTAGCAACCCAATTTGTAACCACTACGCTACCAGAGCTCCTTTATAAACCTTTATAGGAGCAGAAAACCTTTCTTCTCTGGAGTGGTTGGTTAGCAGCCCAACTTGTAACCCACTACATTACCAGGTCTCCTTTATTAGAGGATGAGGCATGAGGAATTGGCCTTAACCTATAGCAAGAGAAGCTCCTTGTAACTTCACAAATAGAGAAAAACAGCAACCAGGTCACCTTGGCAGGCTCAGGTATCCCCAGAGGCATTGAGATAGAGGAAATGACTCATTCTTATGGTGGGAAGGTTTTGGAATTTTTCAGGCATTTGAAATCAAACACTATTTTTCGAGTTCACATTGCAATGGATTTGTATAGGAAAGCTCTTCTCTTTATAGCTTTTCACACACTTGTGAGTGTTATCAATGATCAATGGAATCAACAGTAGGAAAGGAAGATGAAAAACCCACGCAGTGTGCTGACCTCTTAGGAGATAACGTTCCTGTCCCGTCTGCCCTGCCTCTCATGCAGCATGGTTGGGAAAGGGGCTCCCTGCTCTTCCAGCTCTTCTCCAAGGCAGAGAGTCCTAAGGAGACAGGAAACAGGAATGTACGTCATAGTGCACATATAGTGAATGTGTATTAGTGTATGTGAATGTATGCTCATGTGTGTGAGTGTGTCACTCATTGGACTTGGAGGAAACTGGTGTAGAGGTGACAGTGAGGGGGAAACTGCTGGTAAAGAACAAAGGTTGGCCCACTCAAGGCAATTTTGATACTGGTTTCTATAGCAGTTTTTCCTGTCCATGTTCTTCCTTAATGTTGGAGGGCTCCAGGACTCAATCCTTGGACCCCTCTCCCCTCTAATCTATCCATATTCACTAGGTGATTCCACACAGGCTCCCGGCTGCAAATATATGACAACCCCTACATTTTTGAGTATGCAAAGGCTTTCAATTGTGTGAATCATAACAAGCTCTGGACAAATTGCAAAGTATGAGTATTCCAGAATACTTAATTGTGCTCATGAGGACCTTGCACATAGAACAAGAGGCAGTTGTTCGAATGGTTTAAAATTAGGAAAGGTGTGCACCAGGGTTGTATTCTTTCACCATACTTATTAAATCTGTATGCTGAACAAATAATCTGAGAAGCTGGATTATATGAAGAAAAATGTGACATCAGGACTGGAGGAAGACTCATTAACAACCTGTGATATGCAGATGATGCAATCTTGCTTACTGAAAGTGAAGCAAACTTAAAATACTGATGAAGATCAAAGACCATGGAATTCAGTATGGGTTGCACCTTAATGTAAAGAAAACAACAATCCTCATGGCTGGACCAATAAATAACATCAAGATAAATGGAGAAAAGATTGAAGTTGACAATGACTTCATTTTGCTTGGATCAAACCATCAACACTCATGGAAGCAGCAGTCAAGAAATCAAACAACGTATTGCTTTGGGCAAATATTCTGCACAAGACCTCTTTAAAGTGTTGAAGAGCAAAGATGTCAGTTTGAAGGCTAAGGTGTGCCTGACCCAATCCATGGTATTTTCAATAACCTCACATGCATGTGAAAGTTGGGCAGTGAATAAGGAAGACCGCAGAAGAATTGATGCATTTGACTTATGGTGTTGGAGGAGAATATTGAATGTACCGTGGACTGCCAAAAGAACAAATAGATCTGTGTTTGAAGAAGTACAGCCAGAGTGCTCCTTGGAAGCCAGATGGCCAGACTTCGTCTCTCATACTTCAGACATATTGTTAGGAGGGACCAGTCACTGGAGAAGGATATCATGTTTGGTAAAGTGGAGGGTTGGAGAAAAAGAGCAAGACCCCCAGCGAGATGGATTGGCAAAGTAGCATCATCAATGGGCTCAAAGGTAGCAATGATTGTAAGGTTGGTGCGGGAATGTTTCGTTCTGTTGTGCATAGGACCACTATGAGTTGCTACTGACTAGATGGCCCCTAAAAACAACAACATTTTCCCACTTCCCCTAGAGTCTTCACTGAACTTTTATCTCTCACACCATTGTTTGAGATCTTAAACTTAACATGTCTCAAAATGAACTCTTCATTTCTCCCTCAAACTGCAGTCTTTCTCATCTCAATAAATGGTAACTCTGTTTTGCCATATATTCAAGCCAAATACTCTGGTGTCCTCTTTGCTTCCTCTTTCCTTTGACTTTGCAAAGGCTTTCAATTGTGTGAATCATGACAAGCTATGGACAAATTGCTCCCCATGTCTTGACACCCCATGTCTAACTCATCCACAAATTCTATTGACTCTCTTCCTTCAACTAGAATCTGGTACTTCTCACCACCTCAATCCTTGCTGTCCTAATTTAAGTCATCGGTCTTTTAATTGGTCTATCTTGTTACACCCTGTACCAACCCTTAGTCTCAACAGTAACCAGAATTATCCTTTTAAAATGTATCTTAAACCATATCGCTTCCATGCTTGAAATCTTCACTCCAAGACCATATATAAAAGCTGATCCTATGGCTTCTCTGATTCCATCTCCCATTACTCCTTCTTGCTCTCTTTGTCCTGACCATATTGTCCTCCTTGTTTTTCCTCAAGAATGCTACTGACCTCAAGACCTTTTAAATTTCTGTTCCCACTATAGGAAATGTTTTTCCCTGGGTATGTATGACAAGGATCACCCCTTAGATCTCCATTTACATATTTTCACTAAGACTTTCCATAACCACCTCATTTAATATTGCTCCCCCAACCCCAGAACTGCCACTCCCTATTCCCCTTGCCTGCATTTTCTTTTCCATATTTATCACCATCATGTGACTTGTGTAATTATTTGTTGTCTTTCTGCTCTACTAGACTATAAGTTCTATTGCTGTTGTTGTTGTTAAGTGCTGACAAGTTGGTTCTGACTGATAGCCACCTTGTATAGGGTTTCTATTAGGACTTAATTTTTTTCTTGTGTTTGTTCACTGCTATATCCCAACATATAATAGGCACACAAAAGATATGAATAAATGAACAAATGAATGAGCAACATTATCCCTCTAAATCCCTGCTGCTGTGTGGAACCTAAATGAAGCAGCACTCGTGGCAGGAACGTCCAAGGAAGGGATCCTGTTTTCTCCTCACAGCTTTTCCATCAACTCAAAATATTCTTCCCTCTCTCTTCACCTAACTCCAACTCACCCTTGAGAGGTCAATTTAAATATCCTACTCAGTCTGGGGAACTAAATTAGGTTCCTCTGCTAAATGCTTCTGTAGTTCCGGGTATTTCTTATTTGCAGCACTTTGTGTGCTCAGAATCTTATAATAAATTATTCATAGCTGTTGTTTAACGTCTGTTTTCCCCCATTAGGCTGTGCATATCATAAGGCAGGGACTGCATTAGTCTTGTTCTCAGCTGGCCCCCAGCACACTGCATGTGACTTGACACATCGTATGCTCAGTTAGGAACACGTGACTGTTGAGATTAATGGAGAGTTTGTAGTGTTCGATCAAAGCTTGAGGAGATGGTGAGGATTCTCCATGGGGTCATAGAGTAGCCCCTTTTAGTGAATAAATGAAGGTGGACACCATTCCAGGAAAAGGTCAAACCAGGATCAAAGCTGAGTTATGAAAAATTGTCTTATACCTCTACCCATTCTGACTGAGGTGCTTAGAGTCACACCCAGCTCTCAAGAGAGTCTCTCTGTTTGCCCATAGTCAAAATTTACCACCAGTAACTAAGAAGGTCCTGGGGTTTCACACTGTCAGATATCTATGGGATCCATTCCTACTCATGCAATCCTATGTTGTACAGAGTAGAACTGAGCACCATGAGATTTATGTTTTCTTTTTGGCTTTAATCTTCATGGAACAGGAGCCCTGGTAGTGTAGTGGATTATGAGTTGGGCTGTAGTTCAAATGTACCAGTCAGTCACTCTGCAGTAGAAAGACAAGGCTTTCTGCTCCCCTAAAGATGTACAGTCTCTGAAACCCAATACAGGGTCGCTATGAGTCTGAACCTACTCGGTGGCACACAACCACCAACCATTCTTTATGGAAGCACATCACCAGGGCAGTCTTCTGTGGCAGTGAAGGGTGGGTTTGAACCACCAACATCTGGGTTAGTAGTCAAGTGCACACTGTTTATACCACCCAGGGTCATTAGGCAGACCACCATTGTTAAGTACCGTAGAGTCAGTTCCGACTCATAGTGACCCTGTATAGGGTTTCCAAGAAGCGACTGGTGAACTTGAACTGCTGATCTTGTGGCCCAAACTGACCTTGCAGTCCAGCACATTAACCCAAAGTGCCACACATGACTGCATTTTCCATCAATGAAAAAATCACACAAAATTAGATCCATAAAAGATCGCTTGCTCCTGCATTCTTATTTCATAGACAAGAAAACTGAGGCTTAGAGAGTCTAAATGACTTGCTAGAGGTGACACAAATAATTAGTGACAGAACACAGCTAAACATCCAGAAACCTTAACGTCAACAAGTGTCACAAGTATACTTTCTTTCTTCTCCTCATATAATAAAACTGAAAGAAAAAAAAAAAACACCTTAAAAGCAACATTAAAAAATGAAAGAAGGTGTCTTTAAAAGTAAACTTTAAAAATACCATCCAATACAATTTATTGTCTTTGTTCTTTTATAACTACTGATTTTGAGAAATGCAGTGGCTTCATATAATAAACACAGGACTTAGAACCACCAGCCGCTGCTCAGGAGAACAATGAAGCTTTCTGCTTCTCAAAGACTTACAGCCTTGGAAACCCCATGCAGAGTTGCTATGAGTCAGAACCGACTTGATGGCACTTAACAAGACCAACAGCAACAACTACTGATTTTAATCTAAACTGATTTTGCCCTCTTAGCTTTGAGTAAAGATTTCTTCCAGCTCACCCCAATTCTTCATCTCACAGCTTTACAATTCCACACCAGGTCCAACTTTCTGACTTAAATCAAGGCTTTTCTTAGGCATAGTCAGATTTTTCTATGTGCTGATGAAATGCACAGCTGAGCCATGTTCTTTGGTCTCAGTCTCTCTTTTCTGATGCTGTCCTTTGTCTGAAAGACTGTGATTCACTTTTCTGCAGCTGAAGTTTTCCAGCTGCTCCACTTAGGTTTCCAAATACTCCTTTCTATTATATTGTTGTTGATGTTAAGTGCTTTCAAGTCAATTCTGACTCTTAGCAGCCCTCTATAGGGTTCCTGAAGATTGGCTAGTGGACTTAAACTGCTGACCTTGTGTTTAGCAGTTCAGTGTTTATTCTACAGTGTCATACCAGGACCAACTTCTTCGCATACACGTGATAAGTTTTCTCACTGACTCCATCCTTATAACTATATCTTGTACTTGGTTCACATACCAACTGGTGGTGGTGGTTAGGTCCTGTGAAGTTGGTTCTAACTTACAGCAATCCTGCACAGGGTTTCTGAGGCTGTGATCTTTATGGGAGCAGAAAGCCTCATTTTTCTCCCATAGAACAGCTGGTAGTTTCAAATTGCTGACCTTGAGGTTAGCAGCCCAACTCATACCCACTGTGCTACCAGACCTCCTTTCACATACAAACTAAATGACCAATGTTTATTACTGAGAAGAGCACAAATAAAAGTAGGAAACATCTTTCTTGTCTAAACAACATTTGCAGTCAGAGTGGGGATATGTAGACATGGTGAGTTGAATATCCAGTTGGTGATAACACTTCTCACCATTTCATTGTTGACCCCAGTATGAGCCACATCTCTTTATTTTTTTCTCTCTCTCTTTTCTTTTTTAAAAGCTTTGATTGTGAATTGAGTGATAATTTACATGGGAGAAGATTGGTTTTGCACTTAGCCAATCGTATTTTGTTTCATTGCAATGATTATAATCCCCTTCATGCACCATTGGTTAACAGTATTACCTCTATTCTCTCTTTCTTTTTGGATGCACACAAAAACACGCAGGAATATATAATCATTTAAACAACCAAAGGGCACATTTTTCAAGCCAGCCTACTGCCTGCCAGCGCACAACATTTCTGTTTCCTTGATTCTAGAGTCTTCGGCTGCTCTATCTCTTCATGTCATCACCTTTGCCTCCATCTCTAGTGTCACTGCTTCTCTGGTTAGGATCCCATGTTCCACTCATGTTCTTCTTTCTTGATGGTCCTAGGGTCCTCTGTTCCTGGAATGTAAGATTAACCTACGCTCCTCTTTTTGTTACACAACATCCACCTGTTTACAGTTGTGACAATTGCGATTAGTCATGATAACAATTACTCACTATTGAATCAAAAGAATCCTATCTCCATCTCCTTTCATCAGACCCCTCTAGACAAGATGAAAACTATTCAGTGGGGATTCTACCTTCCCCCACTCGCTCTGAAACTAAGCTCCCTCTTGAAAACTTGTTAGCCAGTCACTTCGTGCTTTTATAGCCACCTCCCCCCCCCCCCACACACACACACTGGTAGCATAGTGGTTACGAATCGAGCTGCAAACCGCAAGGTCAGCAGTTCGAAACGACCAGCTGCTCCACTGGAGAAAGATGAGGCTTTCAGCTCCCGTAAAGATTTACAGCCTTGGAAACCCTGTTCAGGGTCGCTATGGGTCAGAACCAACTGGATGGCACTTAACAACAACAACAACCCCCGTTTTAGGTAGCTAATGTCTAAGTTGCCTAAACAATCAACCCTGTGTACTGAGGGGATAGGCTTGACCACCATCATCTCATCCTCTCTGGTCTCCCTGCTCCTACTCTTGTCTTCCTCCCGCCCCTCACCATGATCTATTTTCAACACCCCAGCCAAAGCCATATATTTAAAATGGAAATCTGATCATGCCCTAAACCCTGTAATCTCTCTGCATTTCTCAGAGTGAAAGTTGAAGTCTCCACACAGATTTCAGACCTTTGTGATTTGTCATTACTCTACTTTACCCTTTGTTAATTCTGTGGTCTTCTTTTTTATTACTCTTACCTTCATCCTCTCAGTCCCAGGCACACAAATATTTTTATCTATCAAACACACCAGGTACCCCTGTCTCTCGGGCCTTTCTACTGGCTGTTCACTGGATAAATCCACTCAGCTCTTCCAACTCTTTGAATATATCACACATTCTTTATGAAGACTGATTATGCTGGATAACTTATTTAATGTTCTAATTTACTTTTTATTGACAGAAGTTACCATCTTCTAACATTCCATATAATCTGCTTATTTATGATGTTTATTGTTCACTGTCTTCCCAGCTAGAATATTAGCTCCCCTGAGGGTAGGGATCTGTTTTAGCCTTCTTTTCTTCTCAAGTACCTACTATAGTGTTTGGCGCATACCATCTGGATTTTGGGTTGTTCAATTACTAAGTATTTGTAGTAGTCCTGGTGTAGTGCTGCAGGATAATGCTCTGGACCACAAGGTTGGTTTGAACCATAAAATTGGTGGTTCAAACCCACCAGTCACTCCTGAAAAACCCTATACAGAGTTGCTATGAGCTGGAACCAACTCAATGGCACTTAACAACAACAATACATAGTAGCTATGAAGTTTCTGGATGGTACAAACAGTTAAACATACAGCTACTAACTGAAGCCACGGTCATGAAAACCCTTATTCATGAAAACGCCATTGAACATAACTCTGTTCTGTAGCACATGAGGTTGCTGTGAGTTAGAATCAACTGAACAGCAATGGTTGTTTGTTATTAATGTCTTTAGAAGCAGTAGACAGTGTTATTGTTTGCCATGGAGTGGATTTCAGCTCATGGTGACCTCATGTGTGTAATAAAGTAGATCTGTTCCATAGAACTTTCTTGGCTATAATCTTTAATGGAAGTCAATCACTAGGTCTGTCATTCATGGTACTGCTGTGTGGGTACAAACCACCAGCCTTTAGGCAAGCAGTTGAGTACAAACTGTGCCAATTAAGCCAACATTTTAAGCTTTGGATTGCCTTTTTCTAAAAACTGGTAAAATATATGCATACATACAACATAAACTGCTACATTTCTTTTGCTTTTTAAATTTTTGTTGTGAATTGACTGATAGTTTACATAGGAAAACATTAGTTTTATACTCATTGTTTCATTACAATGATTTTTGTATTGACTTTTTATTGACACTAAATATGATAGCTTTATGATCACGAGTCAGTGGTATTTAAGGAAGAAGTTCAA
The DNA here is from genome assembly GCF_000296735.1 of Chrysochloris asiatica. Classification (NCBI taxonomy): domain Eukaryota; kingdom Metazoa; phylum Chordata; class Mammalia; order Afrosoricida; family Chrysochloridae; genus Chrysochloris; species Chrysochloris asiatica. The sequence goes on along the minus strand of NW_006408603.1, from coordinate 5,217,616 downwards.
GGCACATTGAAGACATTGACAAAGAGCAAGTCTCCAAGAATTGATGGAATACAATTGAAATATTTCAACAAATGATGCAGCACTGGAGACACTCATTCATCTATGTAAAGAAATTTGGAAGACAGCTAACTGGCCTACTGATTGGAAGAGATCCATATCTGTGCCCATTCCAAAGAGAGGTGACCCAATAGCATGCAGATATCATCAGATAATATCATTAAGTTTACATGCAAGTAAAATAAATAAAAAATGGTTACAACTTGATCTGAAGTGGAAACTTGGGAACTTCTGAGCCATGGACACTGACCTAGCCATGGAGGGCTAGAACTGAGGGTGTAGCATCCAGCTAATTTGAAGTGGGGGGAGACACACAAGAATGCCCAAACTTGCAGATAGTACCTATTTGACCTGGCTTCGATGGCTTGGTGATCAGAACTCAACTAGAGGAAGATAAAGACATTTAATAAAGGATGCAAGTGCAAATTGCTACAATTTGATTAACTTGACCTTTACTTATGGATATAGGATCTCAGAGTACCAACTGAGAGGAAAGAAGTCTTCATATCAAGGATCAAGCCTATCCTCTTTGTACACAGGGATGGGCAACTTAAGCATTGGCTACCTGAAAAGGGGGGGGAGGCTACAAAGGCACAAAATGGCTGCCTTACAAGTTTTCAAGAGGGAGTTAAGTTTTAGAGCAATTGGGAGAAGGTAGAATCCTCACTGAATAGTTTTCGTTTTGTCTAGATGGGTCTGATGAAAGGAAATGGGGATAGGAGTCTTTTGATTCAATAGTGAGTAATTGCAATTGTCACAACAATAAAGGTAGAAGTTGTGTAACAAAAATTGGGGAGTAGTTGCTTATATATAATAAACAGAGGACCTGGGACCATCAAGAGAGAAGAACAGGAGCAGGACATGGGACCCTAACCAGAGAAGCACTGACACCAGAGATGGAGGCAGAGGTGATGTCATGGAGAGATTGAGCAGCTGAGGAATGTAGACTTATGGAAAGGCAAAGGCTGTGTGCTTTCAAGCAGGAGGTTGGCTTACAGAATGTGCCCTTTGATTGTTTAAACAATTATACATTTCTGCATGTTTTTGCATACATTAAAAAACAAAAACAGAGGGAATAGAAGCAAATACTATTAACCAATGATGCATGGAGGAGATTGTAATCATAGCAATGGAACAAAATAGAGGAAGATAAAGACATTTAATAAAGGATGCACTCAACCTATTGCACAACAATAGGTTGAATGAAAAACCAATGTTCTCCCATATAAACACTCAATTCATAGTAAAAGCTTTAAAAAAACAAAAAACAGCTGCAACTATACATTGACAAGAGATAACCAGAGGTTCAAGCTGGATTTAGATGAGGATGTAGAATGAGGAATATCATTGCTGACATCAGATGAAAGCTGAGAATATCAGAAAGATGTTTACTTGTGCTTTGATACAAAGACTTTTGACTGCATGGATCATGACAAGCTATGGACAACATTTGGGAGAACGAGTATTCTGGAACACTTAACTGTGCTCATGAAGAACCTGTACACATAGACCAAGAGTCAGTTGTTCTAACAGAACAAGGGAATGCTGTATGTTTCAAAATTAGGAAAGACATGCTCCAGGGTTATATTCTTTCACCATACTTATTCAATCGATATGCTAAGCAAATAATCAGAGAAGCTGGATTAGATGAAGAAGAACATGGCATCAGGATCAGAGGAAGACTCATTAACAACCTGCAATATGCAGATGATGCAACTTTGCTTGCTGAAAGTGAAGAGGACTTAAAATACTATTGATGAAGATCAAAGAGCACAGCCTTCAGTATGGGTTACACCTCAATATAAAGAAACAAAAATCTTCATCATTGGACCAATAAATAACATAATGATAAAAGAGAAAAAAAAAAATGAAACTGTCCAAGACTTCATTTTGTTTGGACCCCTTATCAACTTCCATGGAAATCAAATGATGTATCGATTTTAAGAAATTAAATGATGTATTGCATTAGGCAAATCTACTGCACAAGACCTCTTTAAACTGTTCAAGAGCAAAGATGTCAGTTTGAGAACTAAGGTGCACCTGACCCAAGCCATGGTATTTTCAATGACCTCATATGCATGTGAAAGTTGCAAGTGAATAAGGAAGACCATAGAAGAATTGATGCATTTGAGTCATGGTGTTGGAGAAAAATATTAGAAGTACCCTGGACTGCTAGCAGAATAAACAAATCTATGTTGGAAGATATGCAACTAGAATGCTCCTTAGAATCCAGGATGTTGAGACTTCATCTCTCATCTTTGGACATATTATCAGGAGGGACAAGTCCCTGGAGAAGAACATCATGTTAGATAAAGTGGAGGGTCAGTGAAAAAGAGGAGGTCAGTGAGATGGATTGGTATATTGGCTCAAGCTTAACAATGGGCTCAAGCTTAACAATGTATGTGAGGATGACGTAGGGCTGGGCAGTGTTTTGTTCTGTTGTGAATAAGGTTGTTATGAGTCAGAAATGACTTGATGGAGGCTAACAACACAATAAACTTTGTATTATCTGCCTTAATAGTCAGTGCTAAAAGGAACATTTCAAGATCTATCCTGATGCACAACACTGTCAGTGCTGGCATAATAACCACACAGCTACAAGAAAGAGCAGATAATACAGTTATTATTCAAATTTACACATCAACTAAAGATAAGGAAATTGAAGATTTGTACCAACTTCTGTGGTAGGATATTGATCAAACATACAATCAAGGTGCATTGTAATTACTGGTGATTGGAATGCAAAAGTTGGAAACAAAGAAGAAAGATCATTGAAAAATATGGCTTTGGTGACAGAAATGACATTGAAGACTCCATGATAAGAATTTTTCAAGACCAACAGTTTATTCACTACAAATGCTTTTTTCAAACAACACAAACAGCAACAATACACATGGACCTCACCCGATGGAATACACAGGAATCAAGTCAAGTACATCTTTGGAAAGAAACAATGGAGAAGCTCAATATCATCAGTCAGAATAAGGCTAGGGGCTTATGGCAGAACAGACCATCAGTTGCTCCTATGTAGGCTCAAGTTGAAGTTGAAGAAAATTAAAACAAGTCCACAAGAGCTAAAGTGAAAACCTTGAGTTTTTTCCACCTGAACTTAGAAATGATCTCAAGAATAAATGATACATTGAATAGACAGTTGTGGGATGGCATCAAGTATATCATACATGAAAAAAGCAAAAGATCATTAAAAAAAGAAGGAAAGAAAAGGCTAAAATGAATCTCTGAAGAGACTCTCAAATTTACTCTTGAATGTAAAGTAGCTAAAGCAAATGGAAGAAATAATGAAACAGAAGAGTTGAACAGAGGATTTTGAAATAGTGGCTCGAGAAGACAAAGTGAAGTATTATAATGAAGTGTGCAAGGAGTTGGGGTTAGAAAATCAAATTGGAAGAACTGAAGAAAAATTCAAGCCTTGAATTGTTCTATAAGCATATATTGAACTATACAGGAATCATCAAAAGAAGATGGAAGAAATACACAGTCATTGTACCAAAAAGAAATGGCCAATATTTTACCATTTCAGGAGGTAGCACATGCTCAAGAACTGATGAAGAACTAAGTTCAGACTTCACTGAAGTCATTGGTGAGAAACAAGGCTGCAGGAATTGAAAGAACATCAATTGAGATGTTTCAACAAATAGATACAATCTTGGAAGTACTCAATCATTTATGCCAAGAAATTTAGAACAGAGATTCCTGGCCAACTGATTGGATGATACCTATATTTGTGCCCATTCCATCGAAAGATAATCCAACAGAATGCAGAAACTATCAAATATGATTGATATCACATATAAGTAAAATTTTGCTGAAGGTAATTCACAAATGGCTTTAGCAGTTCATTGACAGGGTACTGCCACAAAGTCCAGCCAGAGTTAAAGAAATATGTGGGATGAGGGATATCATTAGTGATCTTAGATGGATCTTGACAGAAAGTAAAGAACACCAGAAAGATGTTTCTCTTTGTTTCATTCACTATGCAAAGGCATTCTTCTGTGTGTATCAAAATAAAATAAGAATGGAAACTCCAGAACACTTCATTGTGACCATGCAGAACCTGTACATAGACCAAGGGGCAGCCATTGAAGCAGAACAAGGGGATACAGCTTGGTTTAAAATCAGGAAATGTTTGCATCATTTCTGTATTTTCACTATACTTATTCAATCTGTATTCTGGGAAAATAATCTGAGAAACTGGGCTATATGAAGAAGAACATAGCATCAAGATTGGAGGAAGACTCATTCATTAATTTGCATTACACTACAACCTAAGAAAATTTAAAATCCCCACAACGGGACCAATAAATGGAGAAAATATTGACATTTCCTTTTGCTTGGATCCATAAGTGATACCAATGGAAGCAATAGTCAAAAATTCAAATGTGTACTGTACTGGATAAATCTATTGTAAAAGACCTTGTCAGAATGTTACAAAGGAAAGACGTCACCTTGAGGACTAAAGTGCACCTGGCCTAAGCCACGGTATTTCCTTTCTTTCTTTTTTAGCACCTAGTTTATTAAAAAAAAAAAAATCTTGTTGTCTCATTGACTCAACTCATAATAACCTCAAGTAGAACTGTACTCACAGAGTGTTTTTTCTTTTTTAAATTTTTTATTGTGAATTGAGTGATAGTTTATGTGGAGTACATCGGTTTTACACTCATTCTATTGTATTTAGTTTCATTACATTGATTACAATCCCCTTCATGCATCATCATTCAATAGAATTTGCTTCTATTCCCTTTGTTGTTGTTGTTGTTTGCATGTACACAAAAATGCTCAGGAATATATAATTATTTAACCAAGCAAAGGATGCATTATACAAGTCTGCCTCCTGGCTGCCAGCACACAGTCCCTCTCTTTCCATGAGTCCAGAGTCCTCAGCTGCTCCCTCTCTCCAGGTCTTCATCTCTGCCTCCATCTCTGGTGTCGCTGCTTTTCTGGATAGGGTCCCGCATTCTGCTTGTGCTCTTCTCCCTTGATGGTCCTAGGGTCCTCTATTTCTGGAATGTAAGATTAACTACTCCCTGATTTATTTTACAAAACTTCTACCTTTATAGTTGTAACTATCGCAATTCATTATAATAACATTTACTCACTATTGAAACATAAGAATCTTATCCCCATTTCCTTTTACCAGACATGTCTAGACACAATGATAACTATTCAGGGGGATTCTACCTTCCCCTGCACACTCTGAACCTAAATTCCCTCTTGAAAACTTGTAAGCCAGTCACTTTGTGCCATTATAGCCACCTCCATTTTCGGTAGCTAATGTCTAAATTGCCCATCCCTTTCAAACCTGTGTACAGAGGGGGTAGACTTGATCCTTGATATGAATACTTCCCTCTCAGTATGTATTTTGAGGTACTACATCCATAAAGTGTAGGTCAAGCTCATCAAATTATAGCAATTTACACTTGGTTCCTTTATCATTTTTTTTTTTTTTCCCTCTAGTCGACTTCTGATCATCAAACCATCGAAGTTAGGTCAAATGGATAAAATCTTCAGGTTTGGGCATTCTTGTGTATCTCCCCTCACTTCAAATCAGCTGGACAATTCATTTTCAGCTCTAGTCCTCTGTGGCTATGTTCTTGTCTATGGGCTCAGGAGTCTCCAGGTCTCACCATACTTCAGACTAACCAGTCCTTCTTCTTCTCTCTCTCATCTCCAGGTCAACGGGAGTCTAGAATGTGGTCAAACTCAGCCCACATCTTCATTGTTGCCTTCCCCCCACTTCCACTCAGCAGTAGTTTACATGCTTGCTCATGTGTTCCCTTTGCGTTTCAGTCTTGGAGGGGGATTTCTTCTGAAGGGACTTGATTGCTTGCCTTACTGGCGAACAACTTGCTTGTTCTTGTAGTAGCCAATCAGACTGCCATTTTTGTTTTTTATTTTTCTTGCTGGTCTTTCTTTCAAGAAGTATCTTCTGTTCTTCTAGATGTTCCAGATTGGACTGTTTGTCCTTTCCAGTGGGAGTGCCCCACCACCAAAGGTTCTGGATGGGGCTCAGGAACCTAAGTTCATATGTACTACAAAGGCTCTGAAAGAAGCATATTTCACTGAAACCATGGTATTTTCAATGGCTTCATATGTATGTGAAAACTGGACAATGAATAAGGAAAACTAAAGAAAAATTGATGCTTTTGAATTATGGTGTTGGTGAAGAATATTTAATATACAATAGGCTTCCAGAAAAAAGAGTAAATCTGTCATGGAAGTATAGCTGGAATGCTTCTTAGAAGTGAGGATGGCTAGACTCTATCTTATATAAATACTTTGGACATATTACCAGGAGGATCCAGTCTCTGGAAAAGAATAACATGGATGAAAAAGAGGGCCAGCAAAAAAGAGGAAGATCCTCAATGAGATAAATTAACACAGTGTCTGAAATAATGAACTCTAATTTACCAATGATTGTGGGGATGGCACAGGATGAAGCAGTGTTTTCTTGTATTATACAATCACTCTACCACTTGTCTGTCAGTTTCTCATACTAGGGTGGTTTGTGTGTTACTGTGATGCTGGAAGCGATGTCACTGGTATTTTAAATACCAGTAGGGTCACCCACAGTGGACAGGTTTCAGCTGAGCTTCCAGATGAAGACAGACTAAGAAAAAGGAGAGACGGACTACTTGCAAATATTTAATCACTGAAAATCTTATGAATAGTAGTGGAACACTGTCTGCACAAGAATATTGAATGTTGAAACATGATGAAGAGCACTAGAATATTTTCAGATATAGTGCTGGAATATGAACACTTCAGGTTGGAAAGCACTCAAAATACGACTGTGGAAGAGCTGTCTCCTCAAAGTAGAGATAGATGACTGTGAAGACACGAGTGGAGTAAAGTCTTTGGAACCTTCATTTACTGATGGGGCAAAACTCAAAATGAAGAGAAACAACTGTAAACATCCATTAATAATCAAAACATGGAATGTACAAAGTATGAATCCAGTAAAATTGGAAATTGTCAAAAAGGAAAAGGAACACATAAACATTGATATCTTAGGCATTAGTGAGCTGAAATGGATGGGTATTGGTCATTTTGAGTGATAATCCCATGGTTTACAATGCTGTGAATGACAAATTGAAGAGGAATGGCTTTGCATTCATCATCAAAAAGAACATATCAAGATCTGTCCTGAAGTACCATGTTGCCTGTGACTGAATAATATCCATATGCCTACAAGGAAGACCATTTAATACCATTATTATTCAAATGTACACACCAACCACTAAAGTCAGTGATGAAGAAATTGAAGACTTCTACCAACTTCTTCAGTCTGAAATTCATCAAAACTACAATCAAGTTGTATTGATAAATACTGTGATTGAAATGCAAAGGTATGAAACAAAAAGGAAGAGTCAGTAGTTGAAAAATAAGGCCTTGATGATAGTTGGACAATATGACCAGAAAGATGATAAAATTTTGCAAGACCAATGATTTATCCACTACAAATCCCTTTCTTAAACAACATAAAAAACTATACACATGGATCTCATCAGGTGGAATAAACAGAAGTCAAATTGACTACATCTATGGAAAGAGACAGTGAAAAAAACTCCATAGCATCAGCCCAAACAAGGTCAGGGGTAGACTGTGGGACAGACCATCAATTGCTCATATGCAAATTCAGGCTTAAGATGAAGAAAATGAAAACAACTCCATAAGAGCCAAAATATGACCCTGAACACATCCCACTTGAATTTAGAGATCATCTCAACAACAGATATGATGCATTAGACACTAAAGACCATAGACCAGAAGAACTGTGGGATAACATCAAGAACATTGTACAGGAAGAAAGCAAAAGGTCATTTTGAAGACAAGAAAGAAGGAAAAGACCAAAATGAATGTCAGAAGAGACTCTGAAATTTGCTCGCCAGCATAGACATGCTAAATAAAATAGAAGAAATGAGGAGGTAAAAGAGCTGAACAGAAAATTTCAAAGGACAGCTTGAGAAGACAAAAAATAAAATATTATAATGAAGTGTGCAACGACCTAGAGCTAGAAAACCAAAAGGGAAGAACACACTCAGCGTTTCTCAAGTTGAGGGAACTGAAGAAAAAATTCAAGCCTCAAATTGAAATATTGAAGGATTCTGTGGGCAAAAACATTGAATGATACAGAAAGCATCAAAAGGAGATGGAGGACAAACCCACCCCTCTCCAAGACTGAAACTCAAAGGGAACACATGAGCAAGTATGTAAGCTTGCTAGTGGCCACGTTGGTCTACTGGTAAGTGGAAGAGGGGTAAATGCAACAATGAAGACATGGGCTGGGTTCAACCACATTCTATAGACTCCCGTTGACCTGTAGATGAGAGAGAGATAAGGAAGGGCTGGTTGGTCTGAAGTGTAGTGAGACCTGGGGACTCCTGAGCCTATAGACAAGGACATAGCCATGGAGAGCTAGAGCTGAGAATGAAGCATCCAGCTGATTTGAAGTAAGGAGAGGTGCACAAGAATGCCCAAACTTGCAGATTGTACCCGATTGAGGACACACACACACACACACACAAATTTTTTTTTCATAAAGGAAACAAGTGTAAATTGCTACAATTTGATGAGCTTGACCTATACTAAATGGATGTAGTAGCTGAAAATACCAACTGAGAGGGAAGGAGTCTTCACATCAAGTATCAATCCCCTCTGTATACAGGGTAGATAGGGATGGGCAACTTAGACATTGGCTACCTAAAATGAGGGGGCGATAAAGGCATGGGGTGACTGGCTTACAAGTTTTCAAGAGGGAGTCTAGCTTAAGAACGTGCAGAGGAAAGTAGAGACCCCACTGAATAGTTTTCATCTTCTCCAGATGGGTCTGGTGAAAAGAGATGGGGATAAGATTCTTATGAATCAATAGTGAGTAATTATTATCATGACTATTGGCAACTGTCACAACTGTAAAGGTAGAAGTTTGGTAACAAAAATGGGGGAGTAGTTAATCTTACAATCCAGAAACAAAGGACCCTGGGACCATCAAGGGAGAAGAGCACACATGAAATGGGGGACCCTATCCAGAGAAGTAGCGACACCAGAGATGGAGGCAGAGATGAGGACATGGAAAGAGGGAGCAGCTGAGGACTCTAGACTCATGAAAAGAGAGGGACTGGGTGCTGGCAGCCTGGAGGCAGACTTGCAGAATGTGCCCTTTGGTTGTTTAAATTATTATATATTTCCAAATGTTTTTGTGTGCACCCCCACCCCCAAATATAGAGGGAATAGAAGGAAATACTGTTGAATGATGATGTAAGGAGGAGATTGTAATCATTGCAATAAAATGATGGTGTAAAGCTGATGTTCTTCCATGTAGACTATCACTCAGTTCACAATAAAAATTAAATTAAAAAAAAATCTCATGAGTGACCATCTAAGGTGCAACTATTGGACTCTCCATGTGCATAGGAAGGAATAATGATAAAAATTGAAGCAACTTGGAGCCAATTAGTCAAATGGGCTAATGGAACACTTGATCATCAGTCTCCATGACTCTGAGTCCAGAAGAACAAGATGGTGCCTGGCTACCACTACCTACTACTCTGAAAGGAATCACATTAGAAGACTCTGGATACAGTGGGAGACAATGTGGAACAAAAATAAAAATTATAAAAAGTTTTAAAAAATTTAAAAGACCAGGCTTACTTGTCATAAAGAGACTGGAGAAATCTGAGACTGTAGCCCTTGGCTACCCTTCAGTTCATCCAAGTGGTAGACAGCAACATAGTGAAGACAACACTAGTGAGGTATATTCACCATGGGATGGTCAACCACTCTAGATCAAAAGGGCAACATTTACCTAAGGACAAAGTTGAGAAGGGATGAGAAGGAGGGAGGAATGGGTATAGGAACCACAGGGAGGAAATGAGTTAGCTTTTGTTACATGGAGGGGATTGCAATCATTAAGGTGGTTCAAAAAGTATGTGATTTGTTGAATGTAAAACTGATGATCTTCTCAGTAAATCTTTACTCAATTCGCAATAAAGTTAAAAAAAAAAAAAAGGTGGTAAAATTGGAACAATACAGAGAAGATTAGCATGGCCCCTGTGCAAGGATGATATGCAAATTGGTGAAGCATTTCATATTTTCTTCCTGAGTGTTTTTGTGTACATAACCCCATGCCCCCAAAATCCCTACAAGGAATAGAAGCAAATACTCTTGCATGATGATGCACGGGGGAGATTGTGCAATGAAACTATGAGTGTAAAACCAATATTCTCCCATGCAAACTATCACTCAATTCACAATTTAAAACTTTTTTTTTTTAAAAAAGAAAGAAGGTGAAAGGAATACACAGAGTCACTGTATCAAGAAGAAACTGTTGATGTTTAACCATGTCAAGAGGCAGCATATGATCAAGAGCCATTGATACTGAAGGAAGAATTCAAAGATGCACTTAAGGAATCAGCAAAGAACAAGGCACTGGGAATTGATGGGATACAAATTGAAATATTTCAATGAACTGATGGGGCACTGGAAGCACTCACTCATCTATGCCAAGAAATTTGGAAGATAACTACCTGGCCAACTGATTGGAAGATATCCATATTTGTGCCCATTCCAAAGAGAGGTGACCCAACAGAGTGCAGAAATCATTGGACACTATCATTAATATCACTTGTAAGTAAAATTTTGCTAAAGATAATACAAAAATGACTGTAACCGTACATTGACATAGAGCTTCCATAGGTACAAACCAGATTCAGAAGAGGATGTGGAACGAGGGATAGCATTGCTGACATCAGATGGATCTTGGTTGACAGCAGAGAATACAAGAAAGATGCTTACCTGTGCTTTACTTACTACACAAAGGCTTTCGATTGTGTGGATCATAATAAAGTATGGACAACATTCGGGAGAATAAGTATTCCAGAACACTTAATTGTGCTCATGAAGAAGCTGTACATAGACAAAAGACAGTTGCTCTAACAGAATAAGGGAACACCAATTGGTTTAAAGTTAGGAAGAGTGTGCGCCAAAGTTGTAGTCTTTCACCATATTTATTTAATCTGTATGCTGAGCAAATAATCTGAGAAGCTGGATTATATGAATAAAAATGTGACATCAGGATTGGAGGAAGACTCATTAACAACCTGTAATATGCAGATGACACAATCTTACTTACTGAAAGAGTTGTTGTTGTTGTTAAGTGCCATCGAGTCAGTTTCAACCCATAGCGACCCTGAACAGGGTTTCCGAGGCTGTAAATCTTTACGGGAGCAGAAAGCCTCATATTTCTCCTGCAGAACAACTGGTAGTTTCAAACTGCTGACCTTGCGGTTCGCAGCCCGATTCAAAACCACTATGCTACTGAAAGAGTAGAGGACTTAAAATACTTATTGATGAAGATCAAAGACCATAGCCTTAGATATGGGTTGCACCTCAATGTAAAGTAAACAAAAATTCTCATCACTAGACAAATACACAACATCTACATAAATGGAGAAAAGATTGAACTTGTCAAATACTTCATTTTGCTCAGATTAACCATCAACATTCATGGAAGCAGCATTCAAGAAATCAAATGACATATTGCATTGGGCAGATCTGCTGCACAAGATTCTCTTTAAAGTGTTGAAGAGCAAAGATCTCAGTTTGAAGACTAAGGTGCGCCATGTTGTTTTCAATAACCTCATATGAAAGCTGGACAGTGAATAAAGAAGACTGTAGAATTGATGCATGTGAGTTATGGTGTTAGAGGAGAATATTAAAAGTACCATGGACTTCCAAAAGAATAAACATCTCTGTTGGAAGAAGTACAGCCAGAATGCTCCATGGAAGCCAGGATGGCCAGATTTCATCTCTCATACTTCAGCCATATTATCACGAGAGATAGTCACTGGAGAAGGACATCGTGTTTGGTATATTGGAGGGTCAGAGAAAAAGAGGAAGATCCCCAACGAGATGTATTGGCATAGTGGCAGCAGCAAAGGGCTTAGGTGTAGCAACAATTGTGAAGTTGGTGAGGGACTGGGCAGTGTTTCGTTTTGTTGTGCATAGGGTTGTTATGAGTCGGTACTAACTTGATGGCACCTAAGAACAACAGGATGGCTATGAGTCTGAACTTACTTCAAAGCACCTACCAACACCACAAGTGCTAAATCCTTACACTAAGTTGTAAAGTGCTATTTCATTGTTCTATAAGTGATTCTCAACCAAGTACAACTTATCACCCTGAACAAGGTGGGAGGGGGAGGCACTAAATTTAGACATTAAAGGGGTATATGTAATTGGAAGAACTGATTCAGTATACCAATTGTTTTTGCAGTACAAGTTATAGAAATTAAGCTTTAAAATGTTCTTCTCTGCTAATTAGGATGGAGGAAATAAGCAGAGGGCAGAATAAGAAAGAATTACAAATAGTTTGAATAAAAAAGAGGTCAAGAAATGCAGTAGCATTCATATTACAGGTAAATAGCAGTCCAAAGGTTAAAAGGATTGACAAGATATAACTGATTTTTTTGCACGATGTTCAGAGTTAAAAGAACATTTAAGCTTACACTAGAACATGACTTGTAAAAATACGTATGTAATCTAAGCTTCCCAAGCCTCTTAAACCCAAGGGTACAAGTGCTCTCTCACTGCTGATAATATTTCTCATGCTCTCTCCTCCACTTGCTCCTGGAGCACTCCAGCCTCCTGTGGAGTTCCTATTCCTTGGAATTGCTGGAGGTTCTGAGTTGTTGGCTTTTTTCTTGAATGTGATGGGGTGGGGCGGGGAGAATTCTCACATACAAAAAATTTGGTCACATGAACACTGCTCTTCCTATAGACTTGTACGTTCCAGAACTATAGCACCAAGCCACATGTAGCTGTTAAGTACTTGAGATGTGTCTAATCCAAATCCAGTGTTAAGTACATACTGGGTTTCAAAGATTTAGTATGATAAATGTACTGATTTTTCGTATTGATTACATGTTGAAATGAAAATATTTGCCCTTGAGTCAATTCCCACTCATGTGTTTCAGAGTAGAACTGTGCTTTATAGGGTTTTCTGTAGCTGTCATCCTTTTGGAAGTAAATAATCTGGCCTTTTTGCTGAGACACCTCTGGGTGGATTTGAACTATCAACCTCTCTACAAGTAGCCAAGTGCTTAATTAAACCTACGATGGAAACTTTCTCTCTCTCTCTCTCTTTTTAACATAGTGAATTTAATGAATTTCACCCATTTCTTTTCACTCTTCCTAATGTGACTACTCCAACACCACAACTGTGGTGTTGGAGGAGAATACTGAGGGTGCCATGGACTGCCAAAAGAACCAATAGATCTGTTTTGGAAGAAGTGCAGCCAGAGTGCTCCTTGGAGGCCAGGATGGCTAAGCTTCGTCTCTCCTACTTTGGACATGTAGTCCGGAGGAAACAATCGTTGGAGAAGGATGTCATGCTGGGTAGGGTGGAGGGTCAGAGAAAAAGAGGAAGACCTCCAACGAGATGGATCGGCCAGGTGGCATCATTGATGGACTCGGGGGTGGCAGCGGTGGTGAGGTTGGTCCAGGATCGAGCATTGTTTTGTTCTGCTGTGCATGGGGTCGCTATGAGTCGGTTCCGACTCGATGGCACCTGACAACAACAACAACAATGTGACTACTGGAAGTGCCACTTGTCTGTCAGTTTGCCATACTATGGTGGTCTGTTTTTTGCTGTGATGTTAGAAGGTATGCTGCTGGTATTTTAAATCCCACCATGGTGGACAAAAGTGCAAAGATCTGGAATCAGAATACCAAAAAGGAAGAACACGCTCAGCATTTCTCAAGCTGGGGGAACTGAAGAAAAAATACAAGTGTTGAATTTCATTATTGAAATATTCTCTGGGCAAATTATTGAATGATGCAGAAAGCATCAAGAGAAGATGGAAGGAATACACAGAGTCACTGTACCAAAAGGAAATGGTTAATATTCAACGTTTCAAGAGGTAGCATATGATCTAGAGCCAATGATACTTAAGGAGGAAGTCCAAGGTGCACTGAAGGAATTGGCAAAGAACAAGGCACCAGGAATTGATGGAATAAAAATTAAAATCTTTCAAACAAGTAAGGAGGCACAGGAGGCACTCATTAATCTATGCTGAGAAACTTAGAAGACAACTATCTGGCCAACTGATTGGAAGCGATCCATATATGTGCCCATTCCAAAGAGAGGTGACCCAAGGGAATGTAGAAATCATCAGACAATCTCTTGATATCTCATGCGAGTAAAGTTTTGCTAACGGTAATACAGAAATGGCTACAATCATACATTGACAGAGAACTTCCAGAGGTTAAAGTCGGATTGAGAAGAGGCTGTGAAATGAGAGATATCATTGCTGACGTCCAGATGGATCTTGGCTGAAAGCAGAGAATATCAGAAAGATGTTTACCTATGCTTTATTGACTACATTGTGTGGATCATGACAAGTTATGGACAACATTGTGAAGTATGAGTATTCTGGAACACTTAATTGTGCTCATGAGGAATCTGTACATGGACCAAGAGGCAGTTAGTTGTTCAGACAGAACATGGGAACACTGAATGGTTTAAAATTAAGATAGGTGTGTGACAGGGTTGTATTCTTTCACCATACTTATTCAACCTGTATGCTGAACAAATAAATGTTGGATTATATCAGATGGAATATGCACAATAATCAAATTGACTGCCTCTGTTGGAAAAGACTATGGAGAAGCTCAATATCATAGCCAAAACAAGGCCAGCATCTGACTGTGGAACAGACCATCAATTGTTCATATGCAAGATCAAGCTGAAGATGAAGAAAATTAAAATAAGTTCATAAGAGCCAAAATATGATCTTGGATATATTCCACCTGACTTGAGAGATCATCTCAAGAACAGATTTGATGCATTAGACACTAATGATCAAAAACAGAAGAATTGCCAGCGTTTCCCTGACCGGGCAGCACAGAGTAGACACTGGAGAGGGAGAGAAAGGAATAGTCAGAAACACCACACTAGAAGGCTTGTAAGTCCATCTTCTGCCTATGACTGGTTGGAATACCTAAAATGGGGCTACAGTGTACCCAGTGAACGAGGCTCCTTGCGGAGCCTCTGCAATACATAAAACTATAGGTAGAAACCAGAACCACATCCAGATCTCCAGAGATGAGAAATCTCTACTTGAAAAGACGAGCAGACCAGCCGGGAGTGGCTAGAAGAATAAAAGATACCTCTTGAAAGAAAGACCTGCAGCAAAAATTGAGGCAGATGGACTGTTACTACAAGAACAAACAAATTGCTTCCCTAGGAAACATCAAGGCAAGTGGCCAGGTCCTCTCAACACAAACCCCCTTCCAAGACTAAGACTCAACAGAAATGCACACTCTGATTGGTGACCACACAAATCACTGATGGGGGGAAGTGGGGTAAAAGCAGCAATGAAGCAGCAAGCTAAGCCCTACAATGTTTAGTGGACTTCTGTTGACCCAGTTGGGGACCTGGTTGGCAAGCAGTGTGAGGAGACCTGGGGACTCTTGGGCCCAGAGTCAGTGGCGTGGCCATGGAGGACTTGAGAGGAGAGTGGAGCTACTGGCTGACGGGAAGAGAGGGCATATGCACAGGAGCTCCCACACTTGCAAATGATACCCACATGACCTGGA
>NW_006408603.1:5199898-5201262 GCF_000296735.1 Chrysochloris asiatica | reverse complement strand
CAGCTGGGGACTTTGGATCCAGAGAGGGAAAGGGACTGTGGGCTGAAAACTTGGGGTGGGGCGGGGAGTGTAGGGGGCGGGTTTCTAGGATATACCCTTTGGTTGGTTGATGATGCATGGAGGGGATTGGAACCATGGCAATGAGATGATATACAATGGAATGAATGTAAAACTGAAGTTCTCTCATGTAAACTATTGTATAATTCACAATAAAACATTAAAGACAAAAACAAACAGAAGAATTGTGGAATAACATCAAGAACATCATACACAGAGAAAGCAAAAGGTTATTGAAAAACAGGAAAGAAAGAAAATACCAAAATGGATGCCAGAAGAGACTCTGAAACTTGCTCTCGAATGAAGCTAAATGACTGGATAAATGAAGAGCTGAACAGAACATTTCAAAGGACATCTCAAAAAGACCAAGTAAAGTATGATAATTAAATGCACAAAGACCTGGAGTTAGAAAACCAGAAGGGAAGAACACAATCAGTATTTTTCAAGCTGAAAGGATTGAAGAAAAAATTTAAGACTTGGATTACAATATTGAAGGATTCAATGGGCAAAATGTCACCACTCATCTGTCAGTTTGTCATACTGTGGTGGCTTGTGAGTTGCTGTGCTTCTAAAAGGTATGCCACTGGTATTTTAAGTACCAGCAGGGTCACCCATGGTGGACAGGTTTCAGATGACCTTCCAGATGAAGACAGACTAGGAAGAAGGAGTAACAAACTACTTTCAAATATTTAGTCACTGAAAACCGTATGAATAGCAGAGAAACACTGTCAGACATAGTTCTGGAAAATGAGCCCCTCAGGTTGGAAGGCACTGAAAATGCAATTGGGGAAGAGCTGCCTTCTCAAAGTAGAGTTTACCATGATGACGTGAATGGAGTAACGCCCATGGGAGAAAAGCCTGCGGGACCTTCATTCGTTGATGGGGCACAACTCAAAATGAAGAGAAACAGCTGTAAACATCCATTGAAAATCGGAACACAGAATGTATGAAGTATGAATCTGGGAAAATTGGAAGTTGTCAAAAATGAAATGGAACGCATAAACATCTATATCTTAGGCATTAGTGAGCTGAAATGGACTGGTATTAGCCATTTTGAATCTGATGACCACATGGTTTACTATGCTGGAAATGACAAATTGAAGAGGAATTTTGTTGCATTCATTGTCAAAAAGAACATATCCAGATCAGTCATGAGGAACAACAATGTCTGTGATAGGATAATATCCAAGTGTCTACAGGGAAGACCAGTTAATGCCACTATTATTCAAAATTACACACCAACCACTAAAGCCAGTGAAGATGAAATAGAAGAATTCTACCAACTTCTTCAATCTGAAATTGATCAA
>NW_006408603.1:5197697-5199208 GCF_000296735.1 Chrysochloris asiatica | reverse complement strand
ATGAGGAGGTCCAAGAGCTGAACAGAAAATTTCAAAGATCAGCTCAAGAAGATAAAGCCAAACATTACAACAAAATGTGCAAAGATCTGGAATCACAAAGCCAGAAAGGAAGAACTCACTTAGCATTTCTCAAGTTGGGGGAACAGAAGAAAAAATTCATGCCTCGACTTTCGTTGTTGTAAGATTCTCTGGGAAAAATATTGAATGATACAGGAAGCATCAAAAGAAGATGGAAGGAATACAGAGTAGCTGTACCACAAATAATTTGTTGATGTTCAACCATTTTAAGAGGTACCATATGAACAAAACTGATGGTATTGAAGGAAGAAGTCCAAACAGTACTGAAGGCATTGGAGGGAAACAAAGGTCCAGGAATTGATGGAATATAAATTGAAATGTTCCAATAAACTGAGGAAGCGTTGGAGTTACTCACTTGTGTATGCCAAGAAATTTGGAAGATAGCTGCCTGGCCAGCCAATTGGAAGAGATTGATATGTGTGCTCATTGCAAAGAAAGGTGACCCAACGGAATGTGGAAATCTTTGAACAATACCATTGATACCACATCCAAGTAAAATTTTTCTGAAGATAATTAAAAATGGTTGCCACAATGCATCAAGAAGGAACTGGATTCAAAAGAGGACATGGAATAAGGGCTATCATTGCTCACATAAGATAGATCTTGGCTGAAAGCTACCAGAAAGATGTTTACTTGTGCTTTATTGACTATGCAAAGGCTTTCTACTGAGTTCATCATCACAAACTCTGGATAACATTGCCAAGAATGAACATTCCAGAACATTTACTTGTGCTCATGAGCTGTACATAGATCAAGAGGCAGTTGTTCTAAAAGAACACAAGGATACTGAATGGTTTAAAATCAGGAAAGGAGTGCACAAGGGTTGTATTCTTTCTCCATACTTATTCAATCAGTATGCTGAGTAGATAATCTGAAATGCTTGATTATATGAAGAAGAACATGACATCAGGATTGGAGGAAGGTTTATCAATAATCTTCCTCTGTAAGTGAAGAGGACTTAAAATACTTACTGATGAAGACCAATGACTACATACAGCCTTCAAAATGGATTGCACCTCAATGTAAAGGAAATGAAAATTCTCACACTGGTCCGATAAATAACATCATGATAAATGGAAAAAGAGATTAAAGTTGACAAAGACATCATCTTTCTTGGTTCCACAATTAATGTTCATGAAAGCAGCAGTCTAGAAATCAAAGTAGGTTGCACCCACAAGGAAACTTCCTTTCAATTGACTACTCACAGTTGTTATTGTTAGGTGTCATCACATAGGTACTGACCCATAGTGACCTTATGCACAGCAGAACGAAATACTGCCTGATCCTGGGCCAACCTCACTACTGTTGCCACGCTTGAGTCCATCGATGCTGCCACTTAGCCAATCCATCTCGTTGGGGGTCTTCCTCTTTTTCTCTGACACTCCACCTTAACAAACATGATATCCTTCTCCAGTGACTGGTCCCTCCTGACA
>NW_006408603.1:5189573-5197004 GCF_000296735.1 Chrysochloris asiatica | reverse complement strand
GCTGGTAGTTTCGAACCGCTGACCTTAAGGTTCGCAGCCCGATTCGTAACCACTACGACAAATTGAATGTAAGTATGGTGAAATGGATGCAACCGTGAAACACACTTTTCCTGATTTAAAACTATGCAGTAATATCCTTTTGTTCTATTCAAATGGACAGAACATAAACACAATTAGGTGCTCTACAATTCCAGTTCTTTGCAATGTTATCTTTTGTTAAGATCCAAATGTCTTTGCATAGCCGTTGAAACACAGGCAAACATCTTTCTGATAATCTCTGCTTTCAGCCAAAATCATCTGACATAAGCAGTGATATCTCTTGTTCCATGTTCCCTCCTGAGCTTGAATTGGTGCTTCCTATTGATGTACTGCTGCAACCATTTTAAAATGATCTTCAGCAAAATTTTACTTGTGTGTGATATTAGTGATATTGTTCTATAATCTCTGCATTTTTTTAGGTCACCATTCCTTGGAATGGGCACAGATCTCTCCTAGTCTGTTGGCCAGGTAGCTGTCTTCCAAATTTCATAGTATAGATGAGTGAGCACTTCCAGCATTGAATCCACTTGTTGAAACATCTCAGTTGGTATTCTGTCAATTTATGGACCTTGTTTTTCATTAATACCTTTAATGCAGCTTGGGAGAATCTCTGCTCTCTCACTAGGTCTTGAATTATATACCAAGCACGATCAACAACCAGTTACCACCAGCAACATTCTCAAGCCCTCCAGGTCTCTGATTAGCTCATTGCCCTTTGACAAAATGAGAGCGAGTGCCTCCTTTCCCCATTCCTGTTCCTATTAAAAGAGTTCCAGAAAGAGTTGCTTGTGCCTTAGTATCTTAGAAGATATTGAAAACATTTCCTTTTTAATAACTGATTGCTGTCTCTGCAGGAACACAAGAAAGGGGCCAGGGTCAGTTTTTATTTTATTTTGCTTTCTATATTTTCTTTTTTGTTTGTTGCTTTGGTTTCACCTTTAAAGTCAATTTTATTGAGCTATAAAATGTAGTTGTTGTTGTTGTTAAGTGCCGTCGAGTCGGTTCCGACTCTCAGAAGTCCTATATAGAGTTTCCAAGGAGCAGCTGGTAGGTTTGAAGTGCTGCCTTGTGGTTTGCAGTCCAGTGCTGATCCTTTAGTGCCACACCAGGAGTATAATTTATATACAATAAAATACATCCACTTTAAGCATATAGCTCATTGAGTTTAAAAAATGGCAAACCTATGTAACACTTCTCTAAAGCCGTTTGAACTACAAGGTCGGTGGTTCAAGCTTACCAGTCACTCCTTGGAAACCCTATGCAGGGTCACTATGAGTCGGAACTGACTCGACGGCACTTAACAACAACAACAATCAAATATAGGAGTCCTGGTGTAGCACTATGGGTTAATATGATGGACTGCAAAGTCACTTTGAACCACAAGGTCAGTGGTTCAAGCTCACCAGTCTCTTCTTGGCAACCCTATACAGGACCGCTAAGAGTTGGAACTGACTTGATGGCACTTAACAACAACAATCAAATACAGGACATTGCCATTACTCCAAAAGTTCTCTTATGCCAGCAGCCAATTTGAGGGCCAGCTAAAAGGTTGTTTTAAAAAATTTACCTTCTTGTAACTATGTTATCAGACTTCACCTGTCATATCTCTCCACTTAGGATGCATCTGAGACAGGAGACTTCTTGGAATCTCATTTTTTTTTTTTTTTTTTTCCCGTTAAGTCCAAAGCATTTACCAGTTCCCTAGACTATCTGAGTCCTAGAGCTGCACAGACCTCTGTAACATACACATTAAAGTTTTCTTGGATTTGTTCTGTTTTTGTTTCATGAAATATGAACCAAAGGAGGCTTCCAGGAGGAGATGGGCTGTTTGACTTCTTTGCCATTTAATAAATGGTGAGGAGATAATAGTCGAAAGAATTGAGGAAGAGCAGTGGCAAGTCAGGAGCCCTTGCAGACATTTTTATGTTGTTCTTGTTGTTAGGTGCCATTGAGTCGGTTGAATAATTATGGTGAAAGACACATTTTGTTGTAATATTTGACTTTGTCTTCTTGAGCTGACCTTTGACATTTTCTGTTCAGCTCTTGTACCTCTTCATTTCTTCCATTTGCTTTAGCATCTCTATGCTGGAGAGCAAGTTTCAGTGTCTCTTCTAACATCCATTTTGATCTTTTCCTTCGTTCTTGTCTTCTCAATGACTTTTTGTTTTCTCCCTGTATGATGTTCTCGATGTCATCCCACAACTCTTCTGGTCTTCAGTCTTTAGTGTTTAATGTATCAAATCTGTTCTTCAGACGATCTCTAAATTCAGGTGGGATATATTCAAGGTCATATTTTGGCTCTCGTGGACTTGTTTTCATTTTTGTCAACTTCAGTTTGAATTTGCATTTTCTCCTACCTACAAAATTGGAGGAATCCACCAGCCACTCCACAGGATAAAGAGGAGACTGTAGGCTCCCATAAAGAGTTCCTTGGATCTTGGAAACTCTATGGAGCAGTTCTACTCTGTCCTATAGGGTCAATAGGAGTTGGAATTGACTCGATGGCAGTGGGTTACCACATTCTGGAGTTCCTTAGTTGTGTAAGTGGTTAACATGGTTGACCAAAAAGTTGGACGTTTGAGTTCACCCAGAGGCAACTCAGAAGAAAGGCTTGGCAATTTGGATTTTTAAATCAGCCACTGAAAACCTTTTCGAGCACTATTCTACCCACATGGGGTTTCCATGAGTTAGAATTGAGTAGACAGCAATTATTTGACTACATTCTAGCCACAATGGGTCTTATTTGAGTTCTTCAGCCACACCAAGATTATTGCCTCCACAAGACCCTGCACATGCCACTTCTAGTGACTGGAAAGCTCTTTATCCCTTTGTGCATGGTTGTTTCCTTTCATCCTTCAAATCTCTGCTTAGATAATATAGCCTTATACTGAGGCCTTCTCAGAACACCCAATCTAAAATATGTCCCTCATGTTATTCTTCATAGCATTTACCTTAATTTATCACAAGCTCATTTGTCTGTTTGCATGTTCAACATCTATCTTCTGTATTAGACTACGGAGCCCTGGTGGCACAACAGTTAAGTGCTTGGCTGCGAACCAAAAGATTGGCAGTTTGAACCCACACAGTGGTTCCTTAGGAAAATGACCCGGTGATCTTCTCCCTTCTGTAAAGATTGTTGTTGTTGTCAAGTGCTGTCAAGTTAGTTCCGACTCATAGTGACCCTTTATAGGACTTCTAAGGAGTGACTGGTGAGTTTGAACCACCAACCTAGTGGTTAGTATTAGAGTGCTTATCCTACAACACCATACCAGGACTCTGTAAGATTGTTGTTGTTGTTAGGTGCCATTAAGTTGGTACAACTCATAGTGACCGTGTGTACAACAGAATGAAACACTGCCCGGTCCTGGGCCAACCTCACAATTGTTGCCACACTTGAGCCCATTGATGCTGCCACTTGGCCAATACATCTTGCTGGAGGTCTTCCTCTTTTTCTCTGGCCCTCCAACTTACCAAATATGAGTTCCTTCTCCAGCGACTGGTCCCTCCTGACAATATGTCCAAAGTATTAGAGGCAAAGTTTGGCCATCTTGGCCTCCAAGGAGCACTCTGGCTGTACTTCTTCTAACACAAATCTGTTTGTTCTTTTGGCAGCCCATGGCACCTTCAGTACTCTCCTCCAACACCATAACTCAAAGGCACCAATTCTTCTATGGTCTTCCTTATTTACTGTCTAGCTTTTGCATGCATATGAGGTTATTGAAAATACCATGGCTTGGGTCAGGCATACCTTAGTCCTCAATCTGACATCTTTGCTCTTCAACACTTTAAAAAGGTCTTGTGCAGCAAACTTGCAATATGTATTTGATTTCTTGACTGCTGCTTCCATGAGTGTTATAGTTAATCCAAGAAGAATGAAATCCTTGACAATTTCAATCTTTTCTCCATTGATAAGAATGTTGTTTATTGGTCCAGTGGTGAGGATTTTTGTTTTCTTTACATTGAGATGTAATTCGTACCGAAGGCTGTGCTCTTTGTTCTTCATCA
The DNA here is from genome assembly GCF_000296735.1 of Chrysochloris asiatica. Lineage (NCBI taxonomy): Eukaryota > Metazoa > Chordata > Mammalia > Afrosoricida > Chrysochloridae > Chrysochloris > Chrysochloris asiatica. Next base: position 5,192,960 of record NW_006408603.1, on the reverse strand, counting down.
GTAAATATTTTAAGTCCTCTTCACTTTCAGCAAGCAAGGTTGTATCATAGGCACATTGCAGGTTGTTAATGAGTCTTCCTCCAATCCTGATGGCACATTTTTCTTCATATAACCCAGTTTCTTAGATGATTTGCTCAGCATACAGGTTGAATAAGTATGGTGAAAGAATGTAACCCTGTCACACACCTGGAAAATCCTGTGGGGCAATTATGCTCCATCACATGGTGTTGCTATGAGTTGAACTAGGATCTAATCATGTCCAATAATTATAACAACATTAAAAAAACAAAAACAAGAATCAAATCCACTACCATCAAGTAAATTCTAACTCACTGCAACCGTGAATAGGGTTTCTGAGGCTATAAATCTTTACGGAAGCAAAAGTGCCATTTTTCTTCCATGGAACAGTTGTGGATTTAAACTGCCGACCTTGCAGTTAGCAGTCTAGTGCTTATCCTAAAGCACTGTAAAATTTGTGAATATAGTAACTATGTTGCATTGAGTTCTATTTTTTGTTTACAAGTCTTCTTTCTTTCCTGACCTTGCCATGGCTATGGCATAAAGAGTAAGGCATGGATAAGGAATAAAGAGTATTTTTCCTTACTTTGTTAACTTTCTACTTGACCTAGTGACTTACTTTCATTCATGGTGTTGTCATAGATTGAATTGTGTCCTCCTCCCAAATATGATTCTTAGTGGAATTGCAATTATGTAATGAGGGAATGTGGCAGTTATGTGGTGGTACACCATGATGTGATCTAATGTAATAAACCAATAAGAGGATTAAGGGTAGGCTGCAATACCCTTTAATCCCATCACAACCCTGATCTGATGTAAGGGTGTAGCCTGTAGCATCCTTTATCTTACAAAGATAAAAGGAGAGAGAAATGAGCAGAGAGAGAAGGACCTACTACCACCAAGAAAGAAGAGCCAAGAGAAGAATATGTTCTTTTGACCTGGGGCCCCTGTACTGTGAAAGTCCTAGATCCCGGGGAAGTTTGATGCCAAGACACATGGAGATCTCCAAGGAATGTTAGGCCTAAGGACCTTTCTCCAGAGTCTGTGCTCTGGATTCAGACTTCTAGCCTCCTAAACTATGAAAGAATTAATTTCTGTAAAAGCCATCTACTTGTGGTATTTCTTTTATAGCAGCCCTAGATAACTAAAACAGAGTCCTGTGTGGTACTGTAGGATGAGCACTGGACTGCTAACCACTGGTTTGGTGGTTCAAACCCACCAGTCACTCCTCAGGAACTCTATACAGGGTCCTTATGAGTTGGAATGGACTCAACGCCACTTAACAAAAATAACAACAGATAACTAAAACAGATATGTTAGTGGGAGCAAAGTACACTACATTTGATCAGAGGTTTTAAGCATGCCTTTAAAGTTGGTGCTTGCCCTCTATCACAAGGAGAACTTCCCTAGGTAAATATTATTCCTTCCTGGCACTTGAAATGATGACTTGTGAAGCAGACTTGAACTCAACCCTGAACCCTGAAGAAGAGCTACCCCAGTAGATCTGTGAACAAGTAAATGTTTCTTGTTGAAAGCTATGGATATTTTGGGATAGCTTCTTCTAAAACACTATTGTAACAATAGTTCACTAATATTTGGGACTTATTACATAAAGGTATTCAATAAATATTTGTTGAATGAGTGAAAAACACATTTTCCTTTGGACAAAGTAAAATGATAGAGTACATTATTATAGGGATTTGGAGGGCTCATTCTCAAGAAAAGAAGAGGTTGACTAAGGTATAGGAGGAAACAAAAACCCAGAGGAGGTTTAGGAGAAATCTCAGGTCCTTTGTGGCAAAGGGGAGAACTTTGGTTTGATCCCAAGAACCACATTAGCCCTTTAAGGTGTCCTAACCAAAGTTCTGGACTCCTGGTGTGGTGCTGTAGGATCAGCACTGGACTGCAAACTACAAGGTCAGCAATTCAAACCTACCAGCTGCTCCTTGGAAACCCTATACAGGACCGCTAAGAGTTGGAACTGACTTGACTGCACTTTATAAAAACAACAACCATAGTTCTAGACATAGAAATTTATTTTCTAAAGTCGAATATTGGCTAGAGGTAACCTAAGATATCAAGATTAGGCATCAAATCCTGAAAGCACAGAAATGAAGATCTAATTCAGCAGAGAAGAGCAATGTACATACAGTCATTGGGGGATGAAGTGTAGACAATTTTCACATCTCCTTTTGTTCCAGTGCCCTTTCCACTACTCTATGCTGAGTCTGGCTCCTTCAAGATGGCGGATCGGGTAGACGTGTAGTGAGGAGCTCGGTTAACAACAACACAAAACACCAGGCCAAGAGTGCTCACGAGATAGTGTTGGAACTCTGAAACAAATATAAAGGTATGTTTGGAGGATCGGAGGGTTTACAGCTGGGGAATTTGAAGGGAATCCAGAAAGCCATTCTTTTCTGGATCAAGACACTCAGCTGTTCCAGGAGCCGCCATCTTGGGAGTGAACATCTTGATTGTATCAGGATTGATAGTATCAGGAGAGAACATCTTGATTGTATCTTGATTATATCAGGATTGACATTGAAATTTAAAGTGACAGTATTAACATAAAATCAAACGGCCACCACTCATCTGTCTGCCGTGCTGTGGTGGCTTGAGTTGCTGTGATTCTGAGGGCTATGCCACCGGTATTTTAAATAACCAGCAGAGTCACCCATGTTGGACAGGTTTCAGATGAGCTTCCAGACAAAAACGGACTAGGAAGAAAGAGTGACAAACTACTTCAGAATCGCTAGTCACTGAATAGCAGAGAAAAATTATTAGATACAGGACTGGAAGGTGGGAAGACACTCAGAATGCGACTGGGGGAAAAAATGCCTCCTCAAAGTAGGTTGACCACGATGACATGAATAGAGTTAAGCTTGGGGGAGAAAAGTGCACAGAACTTTTATTTGCTAATGGGCCACAACTCAAAATGAAGAGAAACAGCTGTAAACATCCATTGAAAATTGGAACATGGAATGTACAAAGTATGAATCTGGGAAAATTGGAAGTTGTCAAAAATGAAATGGAACACATCAACATCGATATCTTAGGCATTAGTGAGCCAAAATGGACTGGTATTGGCCATTTTGAATCTGACAACCATGTGGCTTACTATGCAGGCAATGACAAATTGAAAAGGAATGGTGTTGCATTCATCGTCAAAAAGAACAAACATATCCAGATCAGTCAAGAGGTACAATGCTATAAGTGATAGGATAATATCCATGCGCCTACAGGGAAGCCCACTTAATACCACTATTATTCAAAGTTATGCACCAACCACTAAAGCCAGTGAAGATGAAATAGAAGAATTCTACCAACTTCTTCAATCTGAAATTGATCAAACATGCAATCAAGATGTAT
>NW_006408603.1:5185367-5187153 GCF_000296735.1 Chrysochloris asiatica | reverse complement strand
ACAACAACAACAACAAATGCTTAGTCTGATGAAGTTTGATGAGGGAAGAGAATAAGGGGTATATTTCAGTTCAAATAAAGGATCAGGATTTTGGAAAATCACCTTGTTTCACTCCCAATAATGTTTTTTTCATGGAGTCCCTGGGTGACACAAATGATTAAATGTTCAAGTAACAGAAAATGTGGTTGTTCCAAGAGGTGTCTTGGCAGGCAGGTCTGGTGATATGCTTATGAAAAGTCAGAGAGTTGAGCAGGTCTGGTCTGCACACATGGGGTCACCATGAGTTGGAATTGACTGGACAGCAACTAACAAGAAGAACATCTCCATGGGAAGAGGGCTGTGAAAATGCACTAAGGACTGGAACAAGGCTCCCTTTGGTCTGCATCTTCAGTGACCTCTTTTAAGCAGAACAAGTTACTGAGGTCTCCCCAAAGGCCCAGTTATACTGACTCAAACCCAAATGTGGTTAGACTTTTAGTAAAACAAATCTCCTGTCTCTACCAATCCCATTAGGATCTCTCCTTTCAAACAGTATTCAGGGTGGGCCTGGGCCTTTCATTAGTGCAGTGGTGGAGATGTTCATCTCTTACCAGTGGCTGATTCGCCATTCTGCAGGCAACATGGCCCCAAGCAGGGATTGCTTCCTGTGCAAGAGTCGATCATGCCACCAGCTGTGCTTTTGTTGCTGTTCTCCTTAGCACCTTCCAGCCTGTCTGGCTGCACACTGGATCCAGTTGTTCACTAACAACCCTCTCAGATGTTCCCCAAAAATGCTGGGGCTAAAGGAAATGGAAAACATAATTATTTTGACATTTCATCAGAGCCTGGAATCCCAAGGGGCCGAGCTATAGCTTAGAATTAAAGTCTTCCCATTTCCATCCTCTCTCTGTTAAGTCTTTTTTCCTCCACACCCTCATACCTACTTCTTTTCAGGGGCCTGGAGAGAGAATATGTTGATTGTTCCATCAAGAACTTTAGCAGGTTTTAATCCAACTTACAGTCAGAGACAATTCTGTTTTCAAAGAAGATTCCATCCAGTGTAGAGGCCAAGATTTGTTAGTGAGCCAGAGCTCTTTGTAACTGCCAGTAAGGGAATCTGCAATGGGCCAAAGTCTGGAATCAGATCTGCCCACTGAGCTGGGGAAGACCTTGAAGGAACCAAATCTGAGGACTGATGTTCAGTTAAACAGATGGAATGTTGACGTCAACAGTAAGGCACAGTCAGTTTAGGGAAATGAACTCTGATGCGCCTTAGTTCCACCATGTCTGCGCATCTCATCCTAGATGGGGTTCAGATAGAAGCAGAATACAGAAGGACTTCACAAATCAGGATGAGTGGGCAGCTGGGCTTTTGCTCACAAAAGCTAAAAAGCGAGGTCCAGGCAACAGTATCTCCCCCTGCTCTTTGCCTGGTCCGTCTGCAGTGTTTGGAAGGAATGTCTTGCTTGCTCCGTGATCCACTGATGGTGCAGGATACAAGATGCCACAGATCAGGAATAGCCTGGTCTGTAAGGGTCCCTGCTTTGTTCTCTGATAATAATGGATATGAAGAAAGGAGGTACAGAGGAATAAGACTGAGAAAAAGTGGGTAGCCGTGGTCTCTTCTCTACCCAGTGGCTTTGCTTCTGGTCATTTGCCTAGGCAACTATGTCAACATTGCCTTACTTTTACAGAGAAAGTGTGAGCACCCACTTAACTCAAGCAGAAGATGAACCAATCTCTCTCTCCTCATGTTCTCTGCCCTCTTTCCCTCTCTCTCTCTCTCTCTCTCTCTCTCTCTCTCTCT
>NW_006408603.1:5158820-5185267 GCF_000296735.1 Chrysochloris asiatica | reverse complement strand
CTCTCTCTCTCTCTCTCTCTCTCTCTCTCTCTCTCTCTCTCTCTCTCTCTCTCTCGGTCTTGTAGTTACTAGACTTCCTGCTACCTGCAGGATGGGAATGCTTTTTGCAGAATGCAGTCTCACTGTATCCTGGCATTCAAGGTCAGATTCTTGGTGGCGTTTCAGCACTTGGTACTCAAGAAACTGAAACAGAACAGGCTGGAGGTGGAAAAACACCACTGCTTAATACATTTTGAAGGACAATGAAAAAAGACCTTGGCCCCAAATCAGATTGTTCCTGATCTAAAATTAAAAGCGACTTAAGCCTTAACATTGAAGAAGAGAGGCAGATAATGGTTGTGAGGGTGGAGAGAGCGATTGCTTTTCTTTTCACCTTGTGGCTGGGAGCATACCTTTGCAAGATTTCTCTGGGCAAGATTTATTTACTATCTTAAGGAGGGGAAAAAAAACCCAACAACAACTTTGCACTTTGCATGAAGATTTGCAGATGTCAGGCACACGGCATGCTGGGTGCCCAGCCAAACCTCTTGTGGTTAGTCTTGAAATGAGATCATTTCACAGTAAGAAGGAGGTCAGGTTGCAAAGAAGGGAATTCATTTGGCCGCATCAATATGTAGGCTGCAGCAAAACCACAGAACAAAATTTTGCTGCCCGGCCATGGCAGCCATCCCTGGACATAAACCTAAATTCCTGAAGTGCTTACTCCCGTCTCCTGCATGACCCTCCTTTATGTCCATCTCTTTCAGGTTGTCAGTTTCTCCATGGAATAATATAGTATAATTGGAATTCCTTTCACAAGGCAGGTGAAAATTCGGAGAAAGTAACAAATCCACTTGTCTGAATTCAGAATGTCCACATGTGAAACATATCACACCCACCTCTACTAAGGCAATCTTCCTTTGCCAGCCAAACTATCATAGGAGAAGCACTGGTCACTCCTAGTCCCACCAGTTTGATTCAGTCAGGAGTTACAGAGCATCCATTTGGCAGAACCAAGTATCCTGGGAGCAACGAAAAAACACGTGCCAGTTCCCTTACCTAAAAGGCATTTGGATCCTTGTTGGAGATGTGAAACAATGAGCAATGTAGAATTGTTCATGAAAACGAGTGGGAATAAAATGGACCCAGTGCTCAAGTGGGGCATGAGGGCGCAGTGAGAAAGGACAGGGCTTCCTTTGCAGGTCAGAGAACTAAGCACAGCACTGCACTAAATAAATAGGAATCCGATAATGTAGGAGATTAAGTATCCATTCTGTTATGTTGGCTTTGAGTGGCCTATTTAACCCCTCTGAGCCTCAGTTTTTCAGCTTTAAAATGGGACTACTCATACTATCTCTTTCCTAAGTTTCTAGTGAGTAGTATAAACAAAGTAAGCATTTTACATGCATGAGTACAGTATCTGAAACACAGTAATTGGTTGGTCAATAGTTACTGACTATTGTTATTCCTCTTCCTTTTAGTATTGCAAAATGTGAACCCTTTTAGGAAGAGAATTTCCTAGTGATAGTAAACAAACAAGATATCAAGAGCTTCTAAAGGTTAGAGAGGTGGAATGTGTGCTTTCTGGGAGAAGAAACTGAGCAGGAATGGTGACAGAAAGAGACAGACCGGTGAATGGCCTGCCAAACTATGCGCAATCATTGTGTGAGCAGCTTTGGCAACAGAAAGCGGATTGGTAGATCAGATTCACACACACACACACACAATGGGAAAGATGCGATTCCTGATTCCCCCTAACATTCCCCTGGTGATCAGAATTGTGGGCAGCTCCCACCCTCATCCTCAACCAGTACAGACCCTGCTTTCTAGGAATTTAGAGTCATGTGGTTGGGAGCCACACCAGGTAGGGGTCAGCTGTGCAGCTTTGGGGTCCTGATTTGGTGCCTGGATTCAGACTGGCTCAGTTCCAAACCTACAGAGCCTGCAGAACCACCATGTCAGCATTTGACCAGTCACCCTGCCTCCAGCTTCCCTGTGGTTCTAACAGACACTGGTACCAACCAGTTCCATCAAGGGCCTCCATGAACTACTTCTAGATTGAGTGTCCTGAACGTAGATGATACTGAGGTACAACAGCTATATGGTTATTTTTGGTTTTGCGTTTTCCTTTTCTTGTTTCATTGATTGTTTACTTATTCTTTCTCCTCCTTCTTCTCTATCAATTATCTTGAATTTTATTCTTTCTATATCTATTGTTGTTTTCCCTTCTTTTCTTGGTTCTCATTTCCTCTCTTCTTCTTTTTTCTGCTTTTTGATCTTTCTCCATTACTCAATACTCTCTTTCTCTTTTCACCTTCCCTCTCCCTGTTTTTTAAAAGTTTTATTGTTATTACTATTTCTTTTATTTCCTCTCTTCTTCTTTTCTACAGTTTCATTTTCTTGTCCCTCTTTTCTGTTTTCAGTTATTTTTAAGTGTTTTTTTTCATTTCTCCCTTTATTTTCTCTCTTATTCTTCTCTTCTATAGCTCAATTTCTCTGTCCCTCTTTTGTCTTTACAGTTATTGTATTCTTTTTTCTTGTTGTTTGTTTTTATTTTTTCTCTTTATTATTTTATTTTTTCATTATTGGCTTTTTGTTTATTCTCTTTTGTTTTCTTGTGTGTATGTGTGTGTGGGTAGGGTTTTTTTTTCTTCTTTCTTATCCAACAGGAGACAGTAAGCATGTCCACACAGTTTAGCCACAACTGTACCCTCCAAAGCTTTTCATCCATTGGGCAAGAGCCAATACCAGCTCCTATGCCTCCTGACCAATGACAGACAGCAGCCAACACCAGCCAAACCCACCATAAACTGAAAGAACAGTGTACATGCTTTCATTCTTTAACTATACCCACAGGGGATGGTTAGTGAGAGTGCAAAAACACACCAACATACAATCTTCATGAAATACAAATACAACAATCCCACAATAACTGAAAAAGAAAAGAGACAACAAACAATTTTAGCTTGCGTGAAGAAACAAGAGAGAATGGCTCAAACAAATGACTAAGATACAGAGCCAGAAAACCTTTTTGAGGAATAAAGTAATAGAACTAACTGAAAAATATTTCAAAAGAATGGTATTTAGGTACCTTCAAAGGATTGATAGAATGATTAAGGAAAGCAAGGAAAACACAGAAAACATTTTAGAAGAATTCATAAAAGCACCACAAGAATAAATAGACAAAATAAATGCAAAATTTGAAACAATACAAAACCGCAATTAGAAAACCAGAAGACTAATACTAAGATATCAGAAATGGACAATACACTGACAGGGCAAAGGGATAGATTCATAGCAATGGAAGTCTGAATTAGTGAGTTTGAAGATAAATCTCTCAATAGTAGTATGCTAAAAGAACAACGCAACAGTAAATTGGCAGGAAATTGTCAGAGGTTCAAACCGGATTCAGAGAAGAACGTGGAATGAGGAATATCATTGCTAATATCAGATGGATCTTGGCTGAAAGCAGAGAATATCAGAAAGATGTTTACCCATGCTTTATTGACTATGCTAAGGCTTCCAATTGTGTGGATCATGACTAGCTATGGACAACATAGTGAAAAATGAGTATTCTGGAACAGGTAATTATGCTCATGAGGAACCTGTACTTAGATCAAGAAGCAGTTGTTCGAACAGAACAAGGGAATACTGCCTGGTTTAAAATCAAGAAAGGTATGTGCCAGTGTTGGATTCTTTCACCATACTTATTAACCTGTATGCTGAACAAATAATTTGAGAAGCTGGATTATATGAAGAAAAACATGGCATCAGGATTGGAGGAAGACTCATTAACTACCTGAAATATGCAGATGATAAAACCTTGCTTGCTGAAAGCAAAGAGGACTTAAAACATTTACTGATGAAGATCAAAGACCCCAGCCTTCAGTATGGGTTGTACCTCAATGTAAAGAAAACAAAAAGCCTCATTTTACAAATTTTACAAAATTTTACAAAAAATGCTAAAGGGTTTTCTTTGGACTAAGAACCAACAACAGCATACAACAACCTGAGATTACCACACATAACTATACCATCCAGAACTCAGTCCAGATATAGAAGTATTAAAAGTAAAACAAACCTACAAGACTGAAAATAGGGAAACAGAGATATCAATTTATACTGAAGTCAACTATAAAGCAAAAAGAGGGAATAATGTAGATACAGAACTTCCAAAAGGCAATGAAGTCAATTAGATTTCAAGATACAACAGATTGCTTTAAATAGGTGAGAATATTACTAACCCACAAGATAACCTCAAAGTAAATGAAAACATCTGCACATCAAAATAAAAAAGGGGGAAAATCAGAAAGCAAACATTTAAGTAACAGAAATGAAGAAAATGAAAAGAAAACTGACAATATAAACTTAACACAGAAAATTACATGGAACAAAGAAACCAACAGCAGCACACATACACACACAAAAAAAAATTGCAGAAAAATGACAGCAATAAATTTATATCTATCAATAATTACACTGAATGTAAATAGATTAAATGCAACAGTCAAGAGATAGAGATAGCAGAATGGATAAGAACATGTGGTCTACAAAAGACTCATCAAAAAGAAGGAGACTGCCTAAATGGCCATCAACAGAATAGTGGTTAAACAAACTTTGGTACATACATGTAATGGAATACTGTAACGTTTATGAATAACGATGAATCTTCAAAACACCTCATGATGGATAAACCTGGAGGACATTATGTTGAGTGAAATTAGTGAATCACAAAAGGACAAATATTGTATGTTAAGAAAAGGTTTTCTTGAGGAAAGAAACAATCTATGATAATTACTGGGGTGGGGAAGGGGAAGGGCAATTATTCATGGGCTAGAGTGTAGACACACATTAACATGGGTGACAGGGCAGGCAATATATAACAAAAGGGAGGTTAGCAGAGGAAAGATGAAGCCAGTGGGAGACACAATGTTAAAATGAATAGAGGTAAATACTGTTAACTGTTGGTACATGTAAGGGATTGCAATCATTGTAATGAAACTAAAGTATATGATTTGCTGAATGTAAAATTGATGATCTGCTCTGTAAACCTTCACTCAATTCACAATAAAAAATTATAAAAAAAGGAAAAGACATCAAGAGCTTATAGATTGTACTCACTCGTTGACCATTTGACAACTTTATTCACATGAATCCTGGTACTGGAGGACCAATTTCTGGCTCTTTCCCTAGAAAGAGTGGAGATATTAAAATGATCACTTCCAATCGTTTGCCTCTATTGTTGATTCTGGGCTTTTAATGGGGAGAACACCTAAATAAACCACGAGGTGTATTCTCTTTTCCTTTGGATTGTTTGTTTGGAAACAAAAAAGAAGAGACAAGCTCAGAGCACATTTCAGATTCATAAAAGACAAATTAATTATCCCCAAGCAGAAGCTGACCTTTAGCTGGCCCCAGCTCCAGCGCCTGAGCCACAGCTGCACCTGCTTTGAAGATGACAATATCCACTTGCTAAATACTAATAATTAGTCACCAAAGCAGGATAAAGAATGCAGAGCAAAGTGAACCTGCAATTACTATACTCATGTGCATCCCCTGCGCCCTTGGAGGGCCAATTACCCCGCACATTACCATAATTGGACTGACATGTTAACAGCGTCCTCCATTCTTTGAAAGTGTCACTGTCCCCTTTCCCTGCCCCTCACGTCCCTGAGCCTGTGGACTGCTCTGCACTGTGCCTTTTAGCTAAGGCTGGCTGAGGATGTCAAAAGTTGTGCCGTCTCCAAGATGTACAAGTGGGTGCAAGGAGGTTTACCAGATGGCCCACATGCAGACCAAGCTTGTGCACAGATGATTCTAGAATAAAGGGTACTGTGATTCCCTCCTCTCCCTCCCCCCAGCCCTGCTTCTTCCTAAACTCCACTCTATCTCTTATGGAACAAAGATACAACTGGAAAGCAGATCCACTGGTAAAGTGCCACATTTCTCCCTTGGGAACTCCAGCTCTTCCTGGGGGCCACCTATGCCACTCATAGTCTACTTATCAGTGACCTGAACCTTGAGAGACTGAGATGGGTAGCCTGACCAAAGAGGCCCAGGCTACTCAAGAAAAGGTGCTCCTAAACTCACAATAATAAGCAAGGAGAGCATCCAGCCTTCTGTGGAGCCAAGAACCTTGGAAATGGGAAGGGGGATGTTTCTGGTTCCTAAGGGGTTGCCGGAGACAGCTTGGGCAGGAGCAGATTGGGGTAGCATGGGACTCAGCAGATGCTCCTGCCCTCAGTCAGCTCCAAGCCTGGATCATGGTGCCCTGCAAGCCCCCTCCAGCAACCTCCGCCCTGGCCCCTGCTGCCTCCACACCATTTTATGAGGTGATCAGCATCATATCGATTTGAGAGAGGTCTACTGAGCGTTAGCACCAGCTCTGAGCTGGCAAGGAGGCGGATCCCACCGCTGACCTTTCCAAAGCAAAAGCAGTTTTCTGAAAGAATTTTTTCCTTTCCTCTCTCTTCTTTCTATCTTATTTCTTCCCCCCATTGAAGAGCAAAACCCTTTTCTTACAAGTCACTGCCGCCTTCCAAGGGATTCGTTTTCGGGCTGTGCTCCCATATCCTGGGAAGCCCAGACACTGGGAATAATTCTCTGAACCTTCTCCTGCTCCAGCCTTGGCTCAAAGAGCTGCAGCAAGAAAGAACTTGGAAGAGTAGTCTGGGCTCTGTGTGGGAGCTGCCCCTGCTTCATACCGTTCCCAACAAGGACTGTTTTCCTGAGCAGGCCTGGGGGCAGGGCCATGGTGAGAAGGAATCTAGCATCTGTTATCCTGCCAGCACCTCCACAAAACCCCATGGGGTGCCACTCAAATTGTATTCTGTGTGAGTGGCACTTCCAGGAACTCCAAAGGCTATGCTGCGAATGGTGCCCCTGGAGTTAGGCAACATGGTGGACTTGAATATCTTGTGTAAGACACACACACACACACACACTCTCTCTCTCACATCCCTTGTGCTTCTGTCTTCTCCCAGGCTCTGTGCTGTTGTGAATTCCATGCATGAAATAGCCCACAAGGATGGCTTTTGCTCTGATAAGCACCACAGTGCTCTGATAAGCACCACAGTGTACCCTTCTCACCCCCATCGTAAGCACATATACAAATGTACTCCAGGAGAACCTCTGTCATTACCTTACCACTCCCAGTCTAGATCTTCCCAGGATTACAGCACTGTAGTGTATTCATGGATGAACTGAAGCAACGCTCAATATCTTAGGATTTAACATGCAATAAAAGGAGTGGGGGATTTATTCTTGGCTCATCAGATGTTTTGCATCTTCACTATTTGTATTAGTTACTCACAGAGACTTAGGCAGAAAGCACTTGCATGTATCCACAGAAAGACAAAAACAGACACCAGCAAGGAAAGATAAGCCCTACCCATTTGTGCATAAACATTCCTAGAAACAATCAGCCCTGCACAGAGACACAGCCATATGTACAAACAGATACATGCAATCCCCATGAAGCTATGTCACATAGACATACGTTCAAACATGAACTCAACATACACATTCAAAAAGATACCTACGGAGCTCTTGGGCTGTAAATATGAACTTGAATGTGCCAGAGTCCCAAAATTTTGTCATTATAGCCTTTGGGCCAAGCTCTGTGGTAGGCATTCCTTTCTGGGTGGCCGGCCCTTTATAGTTTGAAATATGCAGGGCCAGTGAGTGCTTTTGTAGGGTGATTTACAGGACTTTGCTGGACTCCCCACAGGGCCCCTACTCCCATCTGCTCATCACATTCCCTCCAAGAGGTCAAGAGTTTTAGTCTCTTTCTGCAAAAGGCTGCACACAGCTGCATGCCCGGGAGGCTGAGGGATTCCAGGCAGTAATTTCTTTTGCCCAGAATGTGTGTTCTGGACTTCTCAGAAAGGAGACAGGTCCAGGCACTCTGATTCTGCTCCCAGATAAGGAAGGTAGAATGCAGACTCCAACTGCAGGAGGTAATTCTTTACAGCCAAAAGGGAGGAGGGCTTGGAACTGAGGATCTGATGTTGGAGAAGAGGAGACAGCCCATGTGTCTCAACTTGGGCTCTGACATCACTGCGCCTAATGGCTTTGCCTCTGCTTTGTCCCTTAATTGGCCTAAGCAGCAAGAGACTAACTTATTTAAGATGAGTCCCTAATAGTTCCCTAGAGGGCTGCATGGATGTGACAAGCCCAGGCTGGAAGATAGGACCACGGTGGCCTTGGACATGGATGAGGACAGGTAGAAGAGGGGAGACTGCAAGAAGAGAGATAAGTCTTGTAGCTGGTATGTGTGTGTTTTAAGCTTTGAATGTATTTGTGCTTAAATTTGTGTAAGCTGAAGTAAAGTGAAGCTAGGCTCTAGAATGGTGGTAAATTTCTGGGCAGGGGGTTCTGAGGAGAGAAACAGGAAGAAGACTTCCAGAGAACAGGAAGATCTAGGTAGAGATTCCAGAATCCATCCCCAGGGCAAGGAACGTGTTCTGTGTCCTCATCTCCCCAGAAGCTTCCACCAGACCGAAAGGCTGCTTTAGGGAGACAAATGATCCCCATTAATTCCATCAGGTAATGAGCCAGCTGGTGCCATCATTAATTATACTAATTAAAACACATGGGCCTTTGAGGTTGCCACACACTCTCTGTCACCCCAAACATTTCCCTTCTTTGTCTCTGCCTGGGGTGACTGCTTGGCCAAGACCCAGACCCCCAAGATCCCGCAGAAAGAAACCACAAGCACTGCCACCTAACTGAAAACATCCATCTTCTGCCTCATTCATTCATTCAATTAACAAGCAATGAGCACCTATTGTGCTCAGTGCTAGGGACACAGAGAGAAATGAGACATGGGACTTTCACTTCCCATCAAATCAGAGAGACAGACAAGGAACCGACTAACATAAAGAACTAAATAAGCTCTTATGCTTGTGCCTTACAATGTATAAAACATTTGATAACCTTTCATCTCAGTTAATCATCACAATCCTGTGAAAGGTGCTATCATGGTCCCATTGTGCAGATAGTAAAACTGAGGCTGAGTGCCATTATATGGCTTGCAGTCCAATGACAGCAGAGATGGAACTTTAACTGATACCTTTGACTCCAGGTTCCTTTCTTTATAATCCAGAAGATAAGACTTGCAGTTCATTCTGACTGGTGATTCCAGAGAAGGCTTCTCCAACGCAGTTACATATGAATTGAACTTTAGTAGATAAGCAGGTTGAATCACTGGAAAAGTAAGAAAACCATTTCAGGAAGGAGGGATAGCATTAACAGGCTCAGAATGGGAGGTGCACAGAATATTCCATGCTTAGTCTGTTCTGGTAGGGTTGTATACTACAGGATACACAAAGAAATGCATTTATGAGGCAGAATGGAAGTGAAATGAAAACATCCTGAAATTCCAAAAAAGCTAACCAAGTGATTCTGGGATATTTCTTTGAGGCCAAAATGGAAAATCAAAATGGGTTTAGAACAGGCCACATGCAAGTTTATCCTCTGTATCTGTACTGAAGTCAGGACTGCGAGCCACGGAGGAGGCTTTCATTGTTCAGACCTCTTTTTCCATCGTTCACTTTATCATTCTTCACTTTGTTTTTCCATAAACTAAATATGACTTCCCCTGTCTAAACACTCGGTTCCAGGCCCCTCTCTCTGATGAGCAACCCATGCTCGCCATCTCCCAGGCTGCACCCTCTGTGGAGTTTTGGCCCAGTGCCAACCACGTCTGTTCTTGTCTTCTTGGCTGTCTGCCACTGTGGTCCTTTGTTTCTAAAAGATGCATGGTCCTGCTCAACTTTTCTTAGTTCCTGGAAGTCAGACTGCCCTCACCCTGAGACATCCAAGGCCAAGCAAACTTCAGTAGAGAAGCGAGACAGACAGACAGAGAAGGAGAGAAAATTGGGGCAAGGGTGAGATTCACTACTTCAAGATTCAGCTCCTTATGCTCCCCTTGTCCCAAACTTCTGTCTCCATGCCAACCAGTTGTCGTTCAGTTACCTCTGACTCCTGGTGCCCCTATGTGTGTCAGAGTAGAGCTCTGCTTCATAGGGTTTTGATGGGTGACTTTGTTTTAGAAGTAAACCACCAGGCTTGTCTTTGAAGATGCCTCTGAGTGGACTCAAACCACCAACCCTTCTGTGAGCAGCCTGGTGTATTAGCTGTTTACATTTCTCTCTGTCCTTACAGCACCCTGATCATCTGCTTGCTTCTTAAGAGCACTGGAGACTTGACCCACTCTACCTTCTGCGTGCTCACCCAAAGCTGTCTCCCTCGGAAGAGTTGAGTGCATGTAGACTCAGGACTGTGTATTGGTAATCAGGGTCTCAGGTACCAGGACACTTGAGCAGTCCATTTAATAATGGCACATAGACCAGGTTCTCACTGCATCCTATGCCAGGGTATACATATTTAATGGTGCTTTAGAGCCTCCCAGAACCACTTTTTCCCACCCTCAGCCACCACTGCCACCAGATGCATGTCTGCTTAATTACAGTTCATGAAGTGCTCGCCTATTAATACAGCCTAATTAATCCAGTCTCACCACCCTGCAAAGCCTTCATGGATGCAGAAACTGTCCGCCACCTAGGCAGCAGCTCAGAGCAGAAAGAAGCTCCAAGAAGACTTGCTCAGATCTGGCCTCTCTCTGCCACAGGCCTTTAAAAACAATTTCTTGTTAAGGCAACCGGAAGTCGGAAGCTGACAGGTTCTATACCGGATGCGCACAGCCTCAAGTACCTGGGCCTACCTCCCCTTCCAGACCAGAATCCTCTTTAAGAGCCAGACCCTCTGCCACCTTAGTCATGGTGACTCATGGTGACCTTCTGTGTTACATCCCCATAGGATTTTCGTGACTGTAATCCTTATGGAGGTGGACTGCCAGGTCTTTTATAAGCGGCACTGCTGGCTGGATTAGAACAGCCAACTTTAGGTTAGTAGCTGATTCCAAACTGCCTGTATGGCCCAGGTTCCTTCTCTTTGAGGACAGGTTGTGCTTCTTGATCTTTGTAACCACCCATCCTGCCCGGATCGTAGTGCTCCGATTTAAAATAGGCAGTGTGCTCACGTGTGAGTACAGCATGGTAAAGCTGAGAGTGAGGGGTCCCTGAGCAAACATCCCTCCTGTGCACAGTCTGGAGGGCAATGTGAGGTGGTAGAGAGAGCACTAGCGTTGAAGGGACAGAGACCTTGATTGCAGATCTTTTCCTGGCTGTGTGACTTTGGAGACATAGGACAAGTTCCTCGACTTTGGTGGAAGGGCCGGTGGTTGTGATAGTTACCTGTCTTCCTGAAGACTCTGTCACCTGGGCGCTGCCAGGGATTTTGTGGTCATGGTGGTGGTAGACTGGGGTCTTGGGAAAAGAAGGGGAGATAGTAGTAGCAATCATTCCTAGGTGTCTGATATGCAAATCATATATTTACTAAGCACTTCACTCGGAATCAACTCAAAGGCAGTGGGTGGACCACAAAAGTTATTTTATTTATACCGCAAAGTTTTTGAGGTGCCAATAATGTATATTTCTTATTCTGAATCTTGATTAGATAAGTATGCGTAATTTGTGCAAATTAACTGAATGTCATACTTAGAGCATGAGACTTAGTATGTATATGGTTCTGGTGTGGTGTTGTAGGATATACACTGGACTGCTAACTGCAAGGTTGGTAGTTCAAACTCACCAGCTGCTCCTTGGAAAGCCTATACAGGTTGCTATGAGTTGGAACCAACCCAACAGCATTGGAGGTTCAATGGCAGAATTCAAGCCTCTCATTCTAGTGACATGTGCATTCACCTTCCACCTGTCAGTGGAGGTTTTCGTGCTGCTATGATGCTGAACAGATTTCATTCAGCAGAGCTTGAAGACTAAGATAGATTAGAAGAAAAGCCTGGCTACCTAATCAGTTGATGAAAACCCTATAGATCACAATAGCCTGATCTATAACTCAACATGGGGATATGGTGCAGGGTCAGGCAGCATTTTGCTCCTTTATGCATGAAGTCACCATAAGTTGGGGACCAAATTAGTAACAATTGGCAATAACCAGCCAGCACCCATCATGGGACATGTAGACTCTGTGTGGCTATTGTCAAGGGTTTAATAATCTCTTTAGAATGGCCTGGCCTTTCGCATCACATCAATTTGTTAAAAAGAAAAGAAATTTGAGGGCAAAAGTCTATTGATGGCCTTTATGCCCATATATCTCTATTTGCAAAAGAGTTTTCTGGTTGACCTTTCAAGCTGAAAGGTTATGTTTGCGATCATATTTGGAAAACTATAAAGCCCTGTGCAAATGGGAAAGATTTATCTCAACATTTGGACTGACACCGTGACCTTTGAGCCATGCTTGAAGAGTATGGGTGTTAGCTCTACTATGGAAAGAGAAGCTCTTCACAACACAGCTCTCTGAATCAGGACAGACTGCCTGGAAGAGGAGGAAATTATGGAAGAAGAAGTTTGCTCCCATATGAAGCAAGCTCTTTATGTTTCAATATAGCTAATAAAATCCTCTTGTCGGGGAAAGGCTTCTGTTTCATGCCAAGTGGCTGGAATTCACTTATTGCCCAATAAATCCCATTGAAGGGCCTCACGAATTAATACAGTAATGAGATTTCTGCCTTTTCCATATACATGAATTCAGTAATATCAGTAATTATTATGAAGTTATAATAAAACATGATGTGTTGCGTTGTTAATTCAGTGGCAATAAGGATGAAGTATGGGGACTTTCCAAGCTCTGCATTCATCATTCCTCCCTTAATTATGAAACAATTCCCTGGATGAAAGCAGGAGGAAGAGGCTTCATCCTGCCTTGATGGGGCTTCCTCCTTAGCATAGCTGTCTGCTGTAGGTGGTCCCAGGCTTCTCCTCTGGCAGAGCAGGAAAGGCAGATCTCATAAAAGGAACTCTCATCTAGCCCAAATGTTGAGATAAATCTTTGAGATGGGCGAGTAATGCCATTCATTTCCTCCTTAGTCCTTCCCCTTGAACCATCCCCTACCACTTTAGCTGTCTCAATTCTTGCCTACCCAAGTCATAGCTGATTGGACTAGAGGTGGATATCTGAACCCAAGGGACCAAATGTGGGGACAGAGGTTGAGGGGGTTGATGTTGGGTCCTAGAACTGAGGGATCCTGTAGGACCAGGACTAGGGCAGCCATGTCTTGCCCTGACCATACTGAAGTAGATAGAGGAAGCAGGTCTGAGGAGAGAAGGAATCAATGAACCCAACCTGCAGAGAGAGAGAGAGAGAGGAGAAACACCATCCATCTAAGAAAGGCTCAGGAGCAAGCCCGGGGCTGACTCTGCAGGTCCCAAAGCCAGTCTTTTCTGAGACTTGGATGTACTCCTTGTTCTCTGCTGCCATGAAATATGCTTGCTGCATTACAACAAATTCCCTTTTACTGTTTTGTCTAATTTTGAGTGAGTTTTTAGTTTTGCATCCAAGTAGTTCTCAAGACTTTACTGAAAGCTCCATGAGAAGACAAACCCTCTATCTTGTCTGTCGCTGTTTTTCTGATACCGTGAACAATGCTCGGCACATAGAAGGTTCTCAATAAAATATTTGAATGAACTCATGAATTCATGATTGGAAGAACCAGGACCCTGATCTAGAAAGGGACACTCTTCCCAAAGCAGATCTAGTGTATCCTAGCTGGATTCAGGCCATTGTCCTTCATTTAACCCTAAGAAAGAATAGGCTTCCCAACAATTACCCTTTATGATTTAAGGTGCCCTATGATTTAAGGTAGAGAAAGGCACTCTGGTCCAGGGGCAGGGAATTTACCCTTGCGTTCCTAAATCTTCAGCTCTAACCTGCAGAGCAAAGGCACAGGTTGGTAGTCTTCTCAGCCAGAAAGCAGTGGGTGTGGAGGAGACTTATAAGGTCTTTTGGTGTAGTCACGTGCTTCCAGACAACTCTACCCCAGACTGCATCATAACTCAAGAAGCAGTGCTTGGTTCATTTGTTGAACAACAATATTAAATACTACCCTGGGCAAACACTGGCCAAGTTGCCAAGTACATGAAGATGAACATGTCAGACAGTCTCTCCCTCCGGAAACTTACCATCTACTAGGAGCGAGTCTAGATTGTTCTCTTTCAGTAGGGTTCCACAGTAGCCATGTTTGCCCTCCTATCAGTTGAGAAGCCCTCCTTCTGTTACAGTGAGGCAGCTTCTCAAAGAGTAGAGAATGACAGAGGAGCCCAACTAATCTCTCTTCTCATGTCTCTCCAGAGCTGTTCCTGCTCTAAATTCCAGTACTTTGGGCTGTTCCTGAACTCGGTGACTTTCTAATCACCAGCCTCACACACTCTGAAGGACAGAATTGGAAAGTCACTGCCAGCGGAGTGAAAAAGCAAGGGCCCAGGAAATGGTTTTCTACGGGTGGGTAAAGATCTTAAACATGAAAACATGTTAAACTCCTATTGATGGGATGAGGGCAGGCAAGATGCTGTTTCTCAGGTGATGGATTGTCTCCATGCTTCAGAGCATATTACAAAGTGATAATGATCTTGTTTCTCTCTCCCTGTGCTACAGAGTTATCAAGGCCCAGAGGAAGCCTTTATTGCACCCATATTGTATGTCAAGTATGCTTCTTAAAGAAGAGGGGGGCTCAGCAAATTGGTCCTGTGTCTAGAGTTGAGAGTATCTATGAAGAGAGAGGTGTGCCTGGGAGGTGCAAGTGGCCAACAAACTCAACTGTTAACTGAAAAGTTGAAGCTTCAAGTCCACTCAGAGACATTTTGGAAGAAAGATCTGGTAATATGCTTCCCCAAATTGAGCCATTGATAATCCTATGGAGCATAGTCCTACTCTGACACATATGGGTTGCCATGAGTTTGAATTGATGGCAACTGGTTTATATAAAGAGTGAAGGCTGAGCGAAAATTCCTCAGTGGTCCTGAGGTTAAGCAAAACCCAAGTGATCTCTCTTTGTCCTGTGATTGTGATCGCTAGAACGTCTCTTCACCCTCTCTCTGATGGGGTGACTGCTCTGTTCCTTTTTTGCCCTAGCCGACGATCTCCCATTATTACTTCTCAGCTTCCCTGTCCAACCTGGGTAAATTGTGGTCCTTCCAGCTACACTTTTTAAATTATTATTATTATTATTTAATGTTTTATTGTGAATTATGTGATAGTTTACATGGGAGAACATCAGTCTTACATTCATTCTATCGTATATCGTCTCATTGCCATGGTTACAATCCCCTCCATGCAATCCTTCCCCCGTAACCTCCAGGTCTTCAGCACACAGTCACTCTCCCTCTCTGGATCTAAAGTCTCCAGCTGACCCATTCCTCCACATCATCATCTCTGGTTCCATTTCAGGCATCACTGCTTCTCTGGGTAGGGTCCTGCTCTCTGCTCTTCTCCCTTGATGGTCCTAGGGACCTTCGCTCCTAGACTGAAAAGTTAATCACTCCCCTCCTTGCTATAAAACATCTACCTTTACATTTCCAACCCTCACAAACAGTCCTGATAACAATTATTCACTATTGTATCACAAGAGACCCGTCTGCATTTCATTGCATCAGCTCCGCCTAGTCAGATTGAATACTACTCACTGGAGAGTCTACCTTCCTCCAGGCCCTCTGGATCTAGGTTCCCTCTTGAAAGCTTATAAGCCAGTCACTTCTTGCCTTTGTAGTCCCCCACCCCCCATTTTGGGTAGCCAATGTCCAAGTTGCCCATCCCTGTCTACTCTGCCAGCTACACTTTTACCAGCACCAATTCTCTTGTCTGTTCATGCAATCCACCTCTTTACTGGCTCGTTCCCAACAGTCTATAAATGTATCAAATTCCTTTAGTCTTCAAATTCAAAATACTGTTCTTTGACCCTGCTTTTCCCTGAAGCCACCGATTCATCTACTTTCTTTCTTTTTCTTTGAAAAAGAGAGGAACACACAAGACTGAGAAGAAGAAAATGAGGGTTGTAGTCTCAGTTCTACAATGTATTAGAGCTGTGTGACATTTAACAAGTTTTATAACGTCTCTGAACTTGTTTTCTCATCTGGAAAAAACAATGATGACAAAATGTCTCCCAAATTTTGCAGATTAAACGGGTTAGTTTGGTGGTGGTGGTAGTAGTGGTGGTGATGGTCGTGTGCCATTGAGTCAATTTCAACTCATAGTGACCCTGTATAGGGTTTCCGAGGCTATAAATCTTTATGGGAGCAGAAAGCCTCATCTTTCTCCTGTGGAGTGGTTGGTAGATTCCAACTTCTGACCTTGCAGTTAGCAGCTCAATTCGTAATCTACTATGCTACCAGAGCTCCTTAAATGGGTTAGTTTGGTTAGAGATTGAAGATCACATTAGATGAAAATAGTTTTAGTTAAAGATTTGATGCATAAAATGGACTTAGCACATTCTCTAAGGGTCACAGGGTCACTATGAGTCTGAATTGACTCCATGGCACTTAACAACAACAACTCTACAAATCTGTTTCCTTTTCTGCATCTCCTGCCTTGGCTATGAACCCATGGGCAATAAGTCACCAATTCAGAAAACTAGCGCTCATTTTCCAACTCTCTCCTAAGCCCAGCAAGTCACCTTGTAGCCAAATTCTACCAATATTCTCAGATTGGTCTCCTTTTTCATGCTGCACACCATTATCCTAGCCTAGTTTCCATAGGTTGGCCCAGGATCGGACATTGTTTTGTTCTGCTGTGCATGGGGTCGCTATGAGTCGGTCCCGACTCAATGGCACCTGACAACAAGTTTCCATAGGTACTTGCCTAGACTAACTAGTGAGCCTCCCAATTGGTCTTCTTGCTCCAGTTGCTCTACCCTCCATCCCATCTCAATACTGCTCTCTATTATGGGCTCAGAACATGCACCATATAGCAAAATCATGACCGCCTTAACAGTCATGAACTCTGATTCCACCCTACTTCCCTTTTCCTTCATCCCCACTAACAAAGTGTGCCTTTTATCCACACTGGATTCCTTTCTCACTTCCAAACCTTTCTCTATGTTGTCCTCTTGACTTTGGATATTTCTCTCTCTTTAATACCTGGAAAAAATAAATTAAAATTTAAGGCTCTACTCAAAAGTCTCTCCATTAGGGAGTCTTCTATATTCTGCCTTCCTCTACAATTTCACCTGAGGAGCATGGATTTGCCAGGCCCTTTATTATCTCAAATCTCTTAGCCTGGAAAATTTTTGCTCTGGCTCATCACAGGACTCATTTCTTCCTGGGTGTCAACTCCAGTATTACAGCCATCCTGTTAGCTACCTACTCCCATTCTGTTCCCTACAGTCACTCTATAGCAAGCTATTGTTGTTATTAATTGCCTGCAAGGTGGCTCTGACTCATGGTGCTCCCATGTACAGTCTAATGCAATGCTGTTGGGTTTTCTATCATCCTCACAATCATTGGTATGCTTGAGTCCATATTTGTGACCACTGTGGACACAACAGCCACTTCATGGGAGAAAAATGAGACTGTCTGCTCCCGTAAAGTTTTAGTCTAGGTAATTCTTCATGTGGTCACTGTAAGTCAGGATAAACTCAACGGGCAATGAGATTGGATGAATTTTGAGTGCCTTCCAAACTAGGGGGTTTGTTATGGGTTGAACTGTGTCCCTGCAAAATATGTATCAATTTGGCTCGACTTGATTCTCAGTATTATGCAATTATACTCCAGTTTGTGACCTGATGTAATTCTTCTAGGTATTATAAATCCTAACCTCTGTTATGTTAATGAAGCAGGATTAGATACATTCTATAGGATAGGGTTGTATCTTGAGTCAAACTCTTTTGAGATTATAAAAGAGATTGAGCAAGCAAGCTACAATTAGAGGGACCTGGTGTGGCGCTGTGGGTTAATGTGCTGAACTACAAAGTCAGTTTGAACCACAAGATTGGTGGTTCAAGCTCTCCAGCTGCTCCTTGGAAATGCTACACAGGGTCGCTATGGGTCAGAACTGACTCAATGGCACTTAACAACAACTACCACCAAGAAAGAAAAACAGGGAACAGAGCATATCTTTTGGACCCAAAGTCCCTGTGCTGAGCACCTCATAGGCCCATAGGAAGACTAATGCCAAGACATGTGGACATCCCCAAGGGACACTAGTCCCACAGAAGTTGAAAAGGAGACAAAGGCAGAGCCGAGGGAACGAGAAAAGCTTCCTTTAAAAGTCACCTTGAATTCAAACTTTGAGCCTCCTAAACTGTGTGAGAATATATTTTTACTTGTTAAAGACATCCATTAATGTGGTATTTCTATTATAGTAGCATCAGATAGCTAAGATGAGGCTTATCTTCTAGCACTATATGTAGATAATATTCAGTCATGAGCCATAAGGTTTTCAATGACTAATTTCCAGAAAGGAGCTCTGGTAGTACAATGGTAAAGTGTATGACTGCTAATAAAAAGGTTGGCCGTTCAAGTCCACCAGTTGCTCCCTTGGAGAGAAGACCTTGTGATTGGCTTCCAAAAAGTTTGCAACCTAAGGAGTGGAGCTTGAGATCCTACCTAGAAAATCAGTGACAACAGAAATTATGGCAAAGGCAATGGCATGGAGACATAGAATAACTGTGGGTTCTGAGTGGGGACTGAGTAAGGCTGTGTGCTTGTGGGAAGGAGGCTGACTTCCAGAATATACCCTTAGGACATTTAAATGAATATAGATGTTGTTTGTTTTGTATGTGTACATCAAATATTTTTGCTTTATTCATTTGTGAAATATAAGATGTAAAAGGAAAGCCACACGGAGGAAGTAGGATAACTGCTGTTTCAGGGAGGGGATTGTAATCATTGAGATGAAACAAAGTGTATAATTTGTTGAATGTAAAGCTGATGATCTTGTCTGTTAATCTTCACTCAATTGACAATAAAAAGTTAAAATAAATACATTTAAAAGAAGATTACAGTCTAGGAAACACCATGGAACAGTTATACTGTGTCATACAGCTAAGAGTCAGAATTGACTCTATATCGCATAATAACAACAACAATACTCAGAAGTAGATCATCAAGTCTTCTAAGCCTGTTTTAGGCTGGAAGCTCTGCTGAAACTTATCCACTATTACTGGCCCTGCCAGTCTTGGAAACAGTGGTAGCCTAACTTCTTGTACCATAGCTGCATGCAAGCCAGACAATATGACCAACCAACAGACGAGCAGTATCTCTATAACAGCCTTGCTTACTTCATTCCTTGTGCTTATTACAAATCCTGCTTATCTTATGTAGTCTGTTAGGCTCTCTAGGAAGCAAAATTCTGAGTTAGAGTTTAGCTTGCAGGGTGTTTATTAAAAGAGTACCCTTGGGACCAACACTAGTGAAAGGGAGGGGAAAGAAGCAGGAACAGAGATGCAAGTGATGCAGAAACTATGACAGCCTTGGTTGATCCCAAGGAGACCATGAAATAAAATGTCCAGCATCGGGGTTGAAAAAACCAGGCTTTTACAGCAATCAGTGATTGGATATGGGATGCACCAAGAAGAGCAGCTCGTACAGCTGAGGTAATCACTGAAGGAGCTGGCGACATTCTCTGCAGCTGGAACAAGTCCTCCCCTGAAAGAGGGCTGGCTAGCCCATCTCTGGGTCCAACACTCCTTGCCAGCCTCCCATCCCTTGGGGTAGTGTTGGCTGGTGGATGGGGAATGGGCTAGGGGCGGGGTAGGAGCTTCAGGACCCTGCCTCATGTTAGAGGTCCTCCAGGTTTCTACAGAACTTTTGCTCACTTCTGCATTTTATCCAAAAGACTTTTTTAAAAAATTCTGGAGCTAAGAATAGACATAAAAGTACAAAGAAACCCCCTAATTTGGGGAAATAATTAAAACTGTGGTTTCCTTTTTCAGCAATTGTTTGAAGTTCTTGGCTCCAAAGCTCTCTTTCAAGTCCCCCATCTCCACTAGCCTCATCTCTGGCCTCCAGCCAAGAAGAAGGAAAGGCAAACAGGACCTGGGCTCCCCTCCAAATCACTGTCCCTCAGCTTGGCCATGGAGTCTGACTCCCACTCTTTCCTCTAACTCAAAGATCTAGCAGTCTGTAGTCCTTTTTAGTCAGGGTTTAGGGAAGATCAGGAGGGAGAGAGAGGCCCAGGTCAGGGACTCAGAGAGGAATGGGGAGATGGTCCTGGCTCGTTGAAAGTCTTCTCTTTCTCCCACTGGCAGATGGAGTCAATAAGGATTATTCTCCAGCTCTAAGTAGTTCTAGTACTTATTGGAAAGAGGAGGGAGGAGAAAATCCGCTTTTCTTCTTCCCTACTCTCCAAACTGATGAGAAATCAGCAAATCCCGGTCCAGGAACTTGACTACATTGATACTCTCTCATCTCTCTTAAAATCTGTACCTGTTCAGTGCCTCTGAATATCTTCCTGGTAACTTTCCAGGCCTCTTCTTGCTCTGTACCTCCACAGGAGTGTGTCAGATGATGTCCCAAGGGGTGAAAACACAGGCAGATGACTTCTCAGTTTTGGGCAGGAGGGGAGAGGAGCCTGAGTCTGGGGCAGATATTAGATGAGGTTTCAGCCTCACATATAAAAACGTTGATGTCCCTGGTTCTCCTTGGTCTACCCTGCTCATCCATAGCCACGATTTGAGGTCAGTCTCAGCAGGTATTGTCTTCCAAAGGTCTCAAATACACAACTCCAAAAACACTGATGAGCAGTGTTGTTTTTCCTGAAGGTTTGATGGGAAGGCAGAGGGGATCATAGGCCCAAACTTTCAAAACATCCCCTTTGACCATCTGTTATGGATTGAATTGTATCTCCCAAAATATGTGGTGGAATCCTAACTCCTAAACCTGTGGATGTCATCTCATTTGGGAATAAACTTTTCTCTGTTGTGTTAATGAAGCTGTATGAGTGTTGTTGTTGCTGTTGTTAAGTGATGTTAAGTCAGTTCCAATTCATAATGACCCTGGTTTCCAGTCAGCAGCTGGTGGGTTTGAACTGCAGATCTTTTGTTTAGCAGTCCAGTGCTTATCCTACAGTGCCAAACATGTCTTCAATGCTATACTTTTTAAGAAATAAAGACAGTAGATTGGACAGAGAGAGGAGCAAGTAAGCACAAGTGGGAGAAAAATAAATGCTTTAGAACCAGGAAACATCAAGAAAAATGCTAGAGAAGCCAAGAAAAGAATTTTCCCCAGAGTGGACAGAGGGACCCCTCCCTAGAGCTATCCCCTGAATTCAGTCTCCCAGCCCTCTAAACTTTGAGAAAATACATTTCTGCTCTTTAAAACACCCACTTATGGCATTACATCAGCACTAACAAATTAAGACAGCATCTCTCTGCTTGCTTCCCAGATTTCCTCTCCCTACAGCGAGGACCTCAGATCTTTCTTTCATCTTCCCTTAAGCCCCTCTCTTCGAAACTGCCTCCAGCTACATAGATCTCAGTTTTCCTCCTAACACAAACCTCTCAAAATCAGTTCAGATACCCCACTCAGCTAGGCCAAAGGATCCAAAGAGAAAACAATGCACCAAAACTGGTGCAAATCATTAAGGAACCAACTGGTTCTGCCCCACAGTAAGACAGTGCCTGCCATTCAGAGCTCACAGCATCTTCTCACAGATCTGCTACTGGAATCATAAGTGACTTGAGTCTCAGCTCCACCACTCCTTTACCCCTAAATAGGATTCAGGGGTAGCAAAAGGTACTTGGAGTTTTTCACTTCACATCCCACTCAGTTAGCCTTAGGAGCCAGTGAGGACATGTGATGACCCGAAAGATGCCTGCACGGGCTATGAGCTGTCAGAGTGGACACAATAGAGCAGACAGAGCTTCTGCCAAGGGGCAGGCAGAGCTGGCGGTGATGGCAAGTGATGGAAATCAGGAGGCCACTGGCAAGAGGAGGAGGGTGGGGTCACACCTGATCTCATTCTACTTTGTCACGTGGGGACCAAAGATGGGTTTTCCCCTGCAGGCTCTGTCTGTGAGAGGGAGATAGCTGGATTAGCCTCGGGCTTGTCATCCCAGTGTCTGACTTGAATATCAATGAGAGAAGGGTGGACTCTCTCCTTCAGACCTTGCCAGCATAGGGCTCCTACACATTTATGGGCACACACGAACTCATCTGTCTGAGCACTTCTGTGCACTGTGCATGTAACACAACATAGTCTGAGTTCTTCGCCTATTTGGAGAGGTCCCAATTCCCTATTAGACTACAGCTCCTTGGTAGCATAATTTGCCTTCTCCATCCAACGAGGAGGTCTCCCAGGACAGAGGAGAGGGAGTACTGAGCCCAGGGCCACTCTGTGCCAGGGCCCTCTCCTCACCCAAATCCTCGTCTGCCTGGAGTGTTGCTGGGCTCCAGGTCTCTAGGACAATGACATTGCCCATCTGGGTCTTCAGGAGGTTGAGAGAAATGATTTGACCTGGCAAAATTGTGGAGTTTAGAGGTCCCTCAGTGGATGCTCCTGGTGCCTCCCCACTTGAGGGCCCTCCCTCTATTTTCCCAGTCTTCAGGGCCATCTAGAGCTTCCATCCCCAGCTGTTCATGCCTACTCTAAGTAAAGAGTTGATGTCAATAACAGGTAAGCCTCTAAAGTTTTTGTTGGAAAAAATACTGAACAAATAGTCATTGTTTGCAAACAGTGTAACCAAAACGCATTGATGCTGACTCACAGTGGCCTACAGGGCAGAGTAGAAGTGCCCCACAGGGTTTCTAAGATTGTAATCTGTATGGAAGCAGAATGCCACATCTTTCTTTCACAGAGCAGCTTGTGGGTTCGGTAAGCAGCAGAGCACATAATCAGTGTGCCATCAGGGCTGAGAGAGTGTAAAGTTAATGTGCTGTCTATCCCAGGGGTGTGTATCTAAGCCCCACTCTTTGACGCTGGGTGAAGTGTATGGTCTCAATGAAAGGAATTCTAGGTGTCAGTGAGAGGAGAGAAAAGTATGTTTTTGGTTACGGTTGTGTGTTATTCTTGTGGAGTCCCTGAGTGGTGCAAATTGTTAATGTACTCTGTCCCTGACCAAAATGTTGGAGTTTCGAATTGACCAGTGGTACTTTGAAAGAAAAGCCTGGTGATATATCAAAAAACAAATCAGCTATTACAAACCCCAGAGGGAATAGAAGCAAATACTGTTGAATGATGATACAGAGGGGATTATAATCATTGCAGTGAAATGAAATACCGTAGGATGAGTGTAAAACTGATGTTCTCCCATGTAAACTATCACTCAATTCACAATAAAAACTTAAAAAACCCTATGGAACACAATTTTACTTTGATATAGGTCTCCATAAGGCAGAATCAACTTGACAGCAATTGTTTATTATTATTTTTGTGCTAGAAAAGCTAAATTGACCTCAGTGAGACATATACTCTAAGCTCAGCAGGAAGGGTAAGGGGAGGGATTAAGCAAGGCTACCTAAAACTCTTGACTGTAAATAAAGAAAGTAGAATGCTATAGCAGTAAGCAGGATGGGGTCATTAGCCCTGACTTCTAGTTCCAGTTGAGTTGCTGTGTATAATTTCTTTATGGGTTTTAATTTCCTCATTTAAAAAAAAAAAAAGGGAGAACTATCGTGTAGGTTGTTTTTTGTACCTAACTTTCTATGATCACATAGAAGGGAAGCTGAGGCCATCTGGGCTAAGGAGCAGGGATTCATTGAGAATGTAACAGAGCCTCCCCTCACCAGGGCCCCAGGTAAGGGGATCAAGGATGTTCATTTGAAAGCTCCAGAACCCAGCTCACCCTTCCAGAGACAGCTCAGGAACTAGACCAGTATGGGTGCGACCACTCCAGACTTTAAGTTCCTCTGTGTCAAGGGCTTTCAGGAAGAAGTTACTTCCTTTGAGCTGCGCAGTGGGTGAGGAACTGCAAATGACATTCTGTGTGATCCCATTTAGATGAAGTTCAAGAAAGGCCATAGGAATCAGAACAGTGCTCACCCATTCAGTAAGGGAAGGAACACATGGGACCTTCTAGGGGCTGGAGATGGTCTATATCTTGATCTGGATGGTGGGTGATTTCATGGATGTACACTCAAAATTCATGAGCTGCCCACTAAGATTTGTGTGCTTTTCTGTATGTGAATTATACTTCCATAAAAAATTAATCACAAAAAAAAAAGAACAAATGATTCCAGGCCTGTGAAAGCAGTATCAGACAGAGAGAGAGAGAGAGCGGAGCTGGCTATAGAGCAGGAAGTGAGTAGACACAAAGAAAGAACTAAACAGACAAGGTAGGTAGAACTGAGATGTCAGACAAGGGAAAGACACAGACAAAAAGTATGACAGAAAGAGGAGGAAAGGAGCAGAGCAAGGGAGACGAGAGAGCGACAACAGCTGATACATGTTGGCATGCTTTGAAACAGTACACAGTAGTGCTTTTTATTCCATTTCTCACACTATGGCTTTGAGGAAATGGCAGTCAAACCTGAGACATCAGTTGACCCTAAAACCAATTGCCATCAAGTCCTTTCCAACTCATGGCAACCCTATACAAATAGAATTATGCTCCAGAGGGTTTTCAATGGGTTGATTTTCTCAGAAGTAGATTCCATGTTTTTTCTGCCTCCAACCTTTGAAACTTGAACCTCCAACATTTCAGTTAGCAGCTGAGCTCATTAACCATTTGCACCACCAAGGATGCTTCAGGATCTTTGCGCCTACTCCTTCATCCTTTTAAGGGCAGAGAGTTTTGGGTTGTACTGCTACATCAGGGATGAACCCCAGGCACATAATAAGTTTTTTTCCCCCTCACCCAAGCT
Organism: Chrysochloris asiatica; assembly: GCF_000296735.1. Lineage (NCBI taxonomy): Eukaryota > Metazoa > Chordata > Mammalia > Afrosoricida > Chrysochloridae > Chrysochloris > Chrysochloris asiatica. The sequence goes on along the minus strand of NW_006408603.1, from coordinate 5,160,635 downwards.
GCAGGGGTGACTCTGGGTGAGGGGAAAAAGGAGAGGTTCTCTTACATCCCTGTGGAGAGGCACTCTGACACTTATCCTGTGTGGAAATTCTGAGAAGACGAGTAAAAAGCGTTTCTCATTTGGCTTTTCTGGCTTCCCCTGCTTGGGAGGAACCAAGCTCATCTAACATTCAGAGTTTGCAGACGGCTGAAATGTGACATGCGCCACTTGGAGCAGGACCGACATTGATGTACAGTGTTAATATTAAGCTCTAAGTGGCTTCTGTATAGTATCCAAAAGCAGGGAATAAAACTGAGCAAATTCATTTCTTCTTTTTAAAAACGGGTGGTTTTTAAAAATGATGATTTAGAGCCAGAGTCCTAGAGTGGATCTAACAGTGCAGCCAACATAGGCAGCCTTCCACATTAGGGGTGAATGTGACCAGTGGTATCCTTATTATCTTAGAAGAATCAGGAAGATAATTCAAGGGGGACATCTCTGCCCCTCTGAACACAGCCAAACTTGGGGCTCTAGCCAGGCCTACCTCCCGACTTGCCATTTTATCCACCTAAGAGTTAGGGGTCTGGAGCCAAAGCTAACTCAGGTTGTCTGGGTTAGAACCCTCCATTACTTAATGGAATACATCAGTTTCCTCAACTGTAAAATGGAGTAATAGTATCTACCTCTATGGTTATTAAGAGGATTAAGTGACTTAACATATGCCTAGACATGCATGCCTGCAACATTTAAAATGCTCACTCAAATATTGCTATTATGAATCAGCATCCCTGGGCATACATACTTACCAACAACTCGGGCCTTCTTTGCTCTTAAATCTTTCCAACCTCTGAGCCTTCTTTCTCTTCTCCACCATCTAACAGTGTAAATACTTGAGAACAGGTTCAACAAAACCTAGGTCTTTTTTATACAATACCTTGTATTACTCTCGGTTTTATCTCCCCAACTACACACTAAACGGTTTGAGAGCATGGCCTAGGTCTTATTTATGTAGCATGTAAAACTGTGTTAGGTACTCACTGAGTTGCGGCCCCTCTACATTTGCTGTCTTCTCCTGGGCCGTTGACAGAAACTCCAGCCGTAACTGGAAACAACAGACTGAAGCTCACAATAGTCCCCTGGTACAGGTAAACACTGTGGGAGGGGATCCACTGTGCAGAAACCAGACACAGGAGGCCCTCTTAAGAAGGAAGGGCACACTTCTCTTCAGATGCTGCCCAGATTCACTTTGAAACTCTGCCTGCTAGACAGCTCCACTTGGATGCCTCATAGACCTGTGTATGTATGTGTGTACTTATAAAACGTGTTTATGTAGATAATTATGTATAGCAAACTCCTCCTTTGTTATGTTCTTTGGGTCTGTCTTTTCCTTGCTTCCTGACTGATCTTTCCCAATCCATCTTGAGCATTGCTACTGGAGCCCTCTTTCTCAAACACTGTTTGTGAGTGATTGTGGGTCATTTCTTTCCTCATAATAAATACAAGGAGATGTTCATAATAATACAAGTGTAAGAATTTCTAGCCGAGTACCTGTGGCTGCTGAGGCACTCTGTGGATGCTTGTTTCCTTCCATTCCTTATAATCCTCTAGTGGGTCTCCTCAGACCAAATAACAGAGTCTCCACTGCTTAACTGGGGCCCCAGAACACCTTCTTGGCTGCTTGCATTATGCACACTGTGCTCTGAGCCAAATGCGACAGCTCTGGCATTCCCCCTTGCCTGGTACTTTCTTACTTTTCCGGGGTCTGGCCTCGGCAAGGGGGTGAGGACCCGAAGATGGGGTGTCCGGTGACGATGGCGAGAGAGAGATAGAGAGAGA
>NW_006408603.1:5156721-5158195 GCF_000296735.1 Chrysochloris asiatica | reverse complement strand
AAATCTTGACCTTAGAAACTTAGAGGAATATTGCATTTCTCTGTGGACATCCAGGGCTCATGTTTGGAATTAAATAAATATGACTAAACAATTTGATGAAAAGCAATCTGCTATTAACTGCCAGTGGCCTCATTTGTTACACTCGGCCCTAGAGGGCCTCGAACCTCTGACTAGTCTTACACGGTCTGCAACATTACTTGTCCTATTTGGGGTATGGAAAGCCTTCCTGGTCTTTAGGGACCACCTCTGATGTCATCTTCCAAGAGTACCTTCCGTTGTACTTCCATAGGACTTACTGGTTATCGTTCTTTTCATGTTAAAAACGTCATTTTTGGAAATCTTATGTTAATAGATTTTTAAATGCCTCCTCCTTCTTTCCTTTTCCTTTGCTCTGGCTTCCTGTGTCTCTCTCCCATTTTAAATATATTCGCTCATTCAAGCCATTTGCATTTGACTGCTAACCAAAAGGTCGTTGGTTCAAACTCACACAGCGACACTGCGGAAGATAGGCTTGGTGATCTGCTTCCATTAAGATTACAGTCGAGGAACCCCTAAGGAGCATTTACAGCCAATAGACACATCATCAGGAAGCATCAGTTGTCTGAAAAGGACACTCTGTTTGATAAAATAGACTGTCAATGAGAGAGACTGATGCAACAGATTCCACAATAGAGTCAAACATAGTAGATGGTGCAGGACCAGACCCTGCTTCACTCTGCTACACTTAAGGTCGCCACAAGTCAGAGCTGGCAAGGCGATGGGTCAGGCACAGTGTTCTAGACACTGCATATAGTGATGGACAAGTCAGAGGGACATCTCCCTCATGAACCTTATACTCTAGTTGGGGAGGTTATATAAGAAATGAAGCACTCGTTGAGGAGCTGAGAGCTAAACAGAGACATGAGGGAAGTGGTTAGCCATAAAATTCTCTGGCCATTATGGTCTTGAAGAGGGAATCAACTTGACATGTTTAAGGACTATCAGGAGGCCAGTGTGATGATGAGTGGGAGCATGTAGGAGATGAGGCCTGAGAGACAGCGGCATCACCAGAGTTGGTGCCACCTAGTGCAGTGACTCGTGTGTCATCCGTATCACAGACCTCCGGTACCAGACCATACAGAGTCCTTAGCAATATTTTTTTATATTAATTTTACTTGCAAGTCATAATTTCCATATATCTTAGTTATCTAGTGCCGCTATGACAGAAACAGCACTAGTGGATGGCTTCAATAAACAGAAATTTATTCTATCACAGCTTGTTGTTGTTGTTGTTAAGTGCCGTGGAGTCGGTTCCGACTCATAGCGACCCTGTACAGGGTTTCCGAGGCTGTAAATCTTTATGGGAGCAGAACGCCTCATCTTTCTCCCACGGAGCAGCTGGTAGTTTCGAACTGCTCACCTTAAGGTTCACAGCCCGATTCGTAACCACTACGCTAATATAAATTATGATGTCATCTACAGGTCCCTCAGGAAG
>NW_006408603.1:5150239-5156621 GCF_000296735.1 Chrysochloris asiatica | reverse complement strand
CAGCCCGATTCGTAACCACTACGCTACCAGAGCTATCACAGCTTAGGAGGCTAGAAGTCTGAATTCAGAACACCAGCTCTGGAGAAAGGTCCTTGTCTCCTTTCAGCATCAGCAGGCCTGGCCTTCTTTGGAGTTCTCCATGTGACTTGGCATCAATCTTCCTCTGGATCCAAGAGCTTCATAGTGCTGGGATCCCCTTCCAAAGGATACATTCTACTCCTGACTCTTCTATCTTGGTGATAATACATCGCTCTGCTCAGTTCACATCTCTCTCCTTTTATATCTCAAAAGAGATCAACTCAAGATACAACCTAATTCTGTAGATTGCAGCCAGCCTCATTAACATCATAGAAGTGATGAGCTACAACACATAAGATAATCACATCCCATCAGAACTGATCACATCATATCATATCATGATATTATATTCGGTCTCATGATGGAGGTGATAACTACACATTTTAACCACTAAACGACTGAGAATCCTAGCCCAGCCAAGTTGACATAAAACCTTAACTACCACACCACAAATCACTGAATGCAATGGCAATAGTGTGACAGAAACAACTGACAAAATAAAATTCATACCTTTAAGTTACAATAGTGTGTGTAGATGAAATCACTCAATTCAAAGCATCATTGCAATTGGGTAATGATAACCATGATTGGAGTGCACTAAAAGGTTCAAAGACTAAATTAGCATAGAGTTTTAGCCTTGTGGGAATACATGTCTCACCCACAAGCTGAGCTTATGAAAACTGTTTTTGTTGTTATAACTAACTTCAGGAATATATCTATGGAAATTAAAAAAATTAATAAATGGCACAAAAATGTGATAGACAGTCATTTTGGTGTGTCAGCCGGTATGGTTCTCACCCTTTGACCTTCCTAGTGACGCCACTGTAGAGAGATAGATGATCAGATTCAGATCACGATAGAGGAGTGGCATGAATTCACATTCAATTTGAAATCATTACCTGGGTTTCAGAATGAGAATAAACTATAGCAATGTGGGACAAGGATGGGATCAGGGAGATGAGCTGAGAGATGATGGAGGCTTGTACTGGGGTGGAGCTGGTCATGGCAGATTTGAGGTATCCTTTGAAAGCTGTACAAGACTTGTTTGTGAATTGGCTGAGAATTATGACAAGAAGTGAGAAATCAAAGAATAGCCCTACATTTGTTTTTATTGAAATATTGATATCATTTCTTGATATATGGAATACTGGGGAACAATGAACTGTGTAGGGTAGGCACTGGAGGTAAGAATTTCATTTTGAACATATCTTAAGCTTGAGATGCCTATTAGACACCCACGTGGAAATGCCATGAAGTCAATTTGATGTATAAGTCTGATTTTCAACAGAGGGGTACAGCCTGGAATTGGTTGACTAAACTGAAAAAGTCAACATTATAAATAAATACAAAGATCTCATCATTCATTCAATAAACATTTATTGACTGCATATTATTAGATAATTGGTGGTTGCTGTCGAGTTCAGACTCATGGCACCCCCATGTATATAGAGTAGAATTTCCCCATAGGGTTTCCAAGGCTTTGTTTGACCTTCTGGAAGCAGATTGCCAGGAGTCTGTGAGTGACTTGCGCTCCCAACCTTTCAGTTGTCAGTCCAGTCCACAACCATTTGCACCATCCAATGACTCCTTCATTAGGTTGAATCACATGAAATAGGCATCTTTGGGTGTCAAAGATGGTCAAATCCCAGCTAGTTTCATATGGTTCAACTGAATATATATAAAGTATTGAGCCAGCAAGGATTGTGAAGGATAAATATGAAATAAGTACAAGAATTGCTCTCTAGGAGCTGACAGTCTAGAATGGGAAATACTTTTTATTTAAACATAATAATAATAGCAGCTGGCTCATATAACAAGTCTGTGCCCAGGCACAACAATATGCATCTTTTGTCTATTAGATCATTTAATTATCACAACAATTTAGTGAAGTAGGTACTGTTATTATTTTTGAAAAAGGTTAAAATAACTTGCCAAATTAAAACATGGTGGATTAAAGATGGTAGCGTAGTGGTTACGAATTGGGCTGGGAACCTTAAGGTCAGCAGTTCGAAACTACCAGCTGTTGCGTGGAAGAAAGATGAGGCTTTCTACTCCCGTAAAGATTTACAGCCTCGAAAACCCTGTGCAGGGTCACTATGAGTCAGAACTGACTTCACAGTACTTAACAACAACAACAACAAATTACTTACCACTTGCTCCATGGAAAAGAGGGGCCTATTTCTTCCACCCTTGAATCCTGTCACTGGCTTTGACCAGTAGAATGGGATGCAAGGGGTTTTGTGTAAACCCTGAAGTCAGACTTTAAGACATCAGTGGGATCGTTTACCAATCACTTGATCCTGTGTTAACCATTTGTGACCACATTCCCTGTGGAAGTCAACAGCTATGTTAGAATGCCAACTGCCCCATTCTGTGAGGAAGCCCAAGCTCACCAAGTACACAGAGAGAGAGGCCATGTAGACAAGTACCAAGCTTCCAGAAATATGAGTAAAATTCTTTAGGCCCTTCTGACTCAGTCCAGCTACCACCGAATGAACCCAAGTGAATGATCCCAGCTGACAAGCTCCTGGAACTGAATAAATACCTAACTGAACTCTGCTCAAATTCCTGACCAATAGAATTATAATAAAATGAAATAAATGATTGTTACTTAAAGTCTTTCTATTTTGAGGTAACTTCTCACATAATGATAACCACAACACAACCAGGAAGTAGCTGAGATGGCACATGAACACAGGCTGTCTGGTCCCATAATCCATGTTCTTAACTTCCGACTATGCCAACATTCTAATGCACAGGTGTACATAGAATAAGCACCATTGAGGGATTATACTGTAAATTGTAAGTTTCTTTTCTCTGAATCATAGTGACACATATTACAATAAATTAAGATTTTCATCTAGCAGACACAGGAACACGTTTATACACTAAAGTAGGCACATATTCACATAACCTCGTTACTAAAAAATCTAATAAAAATATAATGTATCTTAACTTTAACATCCAATGAAAAGTAGTTAGTGTACAATTGCTTGATAAAAAAAATGAGGGCAAACTTGGCAAATTAAAACAACATGCATTTTATGATCTCAATTTCGGTGGGTCAGGAGTCTGGGCATGGCCTACCTTGATCTAGTTCGGGGTTTCACAAAGCTATAGTCAAAGGTGTTGGTCGGGCTGCATTTCTTTTTGAAAGGTTAGGGTCCTCTTCCAGGCTGATGAGGTTGTGGACAGATTTCAGTTCTTTGCAGTTGTGGGACTGGGATCCCTGTTTCCTTTTGGGCTACCAGCAGGGATCCACTTTCAGCTTCTAGAAGCTATCAACGGTTCTTTGCCAAGTGACCCTCTCACGGACTGTTACAATATGGCAGCTTATTTCTCCAAGAGCTGCTAAGACAGAGTTGTATACAACCTAATGTCATCAAGAGAATGAAAATCTCATCACCTTTACCATATACTATTGTCTGGAAGCAAGTTACAGGTCTTGCTCATACTCAGGGGGAGGGAAGGTATACAAGGACAGGATTCATTGGAGGTCACCTTAGCATGTGTCTACCACTGTTAATTTTCCTTTTTCCTATTAGTTATTTTTGATGTTCCCATCCATTATGTTCTATACAACTCAAACATGAGTTTGTATAGAACAGGCATATAAATGAAGCAGACAATCATACTGTGAAACAGGTGTCAAAGAGAAACTGCTTTAGAACTTGCTCCAGAACTAAAGAGAGGAACCTAATGTGTGTGATGATCTCTTCTATCATGTGGTAGAATGAATCCTGGGTTAGAAACCAGAGGTTCTGGTTTAGTTGGCAGGTTTCAGTTCCTTGCATTGTAGTATGAGGTCCCTATTTTCTTTCTGGCTGTCATGGGTTTCATCATTTACAAGGTATGTTGTTGTTGTTGTTATGTGCCGTCAAGTTGGTTCCAACTCATAGCGACCCTGTATAGGGTTTCTGAGGAGTGGCTGGTGATTTTGAACCACTGACCTTGTGGCTCAAACTCACCTTGAGGTTTGAAGGTTTAGTGCTTATCCTACAGAGCCACACCAGGTATGTAGCATTGGGTAAGTCATTTAATCTCTAAGATGATCTTTTTTTCTTCCTTATTTATGAAATAGGGTTAAGTGCATACCCAAAAGTTTTATGAATAGCAAAGTTTCAAGGCTCTGCATGCTCAAGTAAGAAGCAATTTAATGGTAAATCAGTCCTTCCCATCTTGCTCTCCAGAATCACTGAGCCTAGGTGACTGAAGGCAGAGTAGACTTGGGATCACCAATGCAGGGCTTGTAGGGGTCAGGGTGGAGTCCTGGAGGCTGCTCCATGAGAGAAGCTCTGCCCCAGCACAGGAGCAAGGGGCAGTGCTTAACCCGTGGGCCCTCAGTCACAGAGCCTGGCTCTGTCCAGCTTTGTCTCCTCCATGCATTCTTCCCTGCAGAGGAATGGTCTCTAACTGGACTTGTCACAGTGATGAGCACAGCAACAAATCTTAGCTGTTATTATGTCCATGATCATATTTTCTAAATTTAAAAATATGATGAATGTATGGTCTGAAAACAGAATACATACACCAATTTTCTCATAATGCTGATTTTCGCATAACAGCCTGGTCTCTGGAACTCACTCTGTATAGGGGAGTGAAGAGTGAATGCAGTCATAATAAGTGGAACAGAGTGTTAGAAAGACAGGCAGGCAGGTAGGCAGACAGACGGACGGACAGACAGACAGACAGACAGACAGACAGATAGATAGATAGATAAATAGATAGATAGATAGATGATAGATGAAAAAGAAACAATATTCTCTATAACATAATGCCAAATAATGATGATGGCCTCATGGAAATAGAAATGACTATATGGCAACCACCATAGTGGTGTTGGGCACAACTCAAAATGAGGAGAAACAGCTGTTAACATTCACTTGTAATAGGAACATGGAATGTACAAAGTATGAATCTAGGAAAATTGGAAGTTGTCAAAAATGAAATGGAATGCATAAAAATCAATATCCTAGGCATTAGTGAGCTGAGATGGACCGGTATTGGTCATTTTGAATCTCACAGTCATATGGTTTACTAAGTTGGAAATAACAAATTGAAGAGCAATAGCATCACATTCATTATCAAAAAGACCATAACAATATCTAAAAGTACAACGCTGTCTGTGATAGGACAATATCCATATACCTGCCCACAAGGAACACCAGTTAATAACATTATTATTCAAATTTATGCCCCTACCACTAAAGCCAGGAGTCCTGGTGTGGTGCTGTGGGTTAATGCATTGGATTGCAAAGTCAGTTTGAACCCCAGGTTTGGTGGTTCAAGCTTACTAGGGGCTCATCGGAAACACTATTCAGGGTTGCTATATATCGGAACCGACTTGATGATACTTAATAACAACAACACTAAAGCCAATGATGGTGAAATAGAAAAATTCTACTAACTTCTTCAGTCTGAAATTGATCAAACATGCAATCAAGATGTATTGCTAATTACTGGTGATTGGAATGCAAACGTTGGAAACAAAGAGGAAGGATCAATAGCTGAAATGATCAATAGCCTTGGTGACAGAAATGATGCTAGAGAATTCATGATAGAATTTTGCAAAGCTAATGTATATTGCAAATACCTTGTTAAAACAACATAGAAAGTGACTATACAATGGTCCTCACCAGATGGGAAACACAGAAATCAAATTGACTATATCTGTGGGAAGAGATGGAGAAAAACCTTAATATCATCAACCAAAACAAGTCCAGGGGCTGACTGGAACAGACCACCAATTACTCATGTGCAAGTTCAGGCTGAAGCTGAAGAAAATTAAAACAAATCTACAAGAACCAAAATATGACCTTGACCATATCCCACCTGAATTTGGAGACCATCTCAAGACCAGGTTTGATGCATTAGACACTAATGACCAAAGATCACAAGAGTTGTGGAATGACATCAAGAACATGATAAAGGAAGAAAACAAAAGGTCATTAAGAGGATAGGAAAAAGAAGGGCTGTTGTTGTTAGATACCATCAAGTAGATACCGACTCATAGCAACCTTATGCACAGCAGAACAAAACACTGCCTGATCCTGGGCCAACCTACTGTTGCCACTCATGAGTCCATCAATGCTGCCACTTGGCCAATCCATCTCACTGGGGATCTTCCTCTTTTTCTCTGACCCTCCACCTTATCAAACATGATATCCTTCTCCAGTTACTGGTCGCTCCTGACAATATGTCCGACGTATGAGGGACGAAGTTTGGCCATCTTGGCCTCCAAGGAGCACTCTGGCTGCACTTCTTCCAACACAGATCTGTTGGTTCTTTTGGCAGCCCATGGCAC
>NW_006408603.1:5148415-5148960 GCF_000296735.1 Chrysochloris asiatica | reverse complement strand
TTTTTTTTTTTTTTAATGTTTTATTGTGAATTATGTGATAGTTTACATGGGAGAACATTAGTTTTACATTCATCCTATCGTATATCATTTTTCATTGCCATGGTTATAATCCCCTGCATGCATCATCAGCCCAACCAAAGGATATACACTACAAGCCTGCCCCCTGGTCATCAGCACACAACCCCTCTCCCTCTCTGTGTCTAAAGTCCCCAACTGCTCCATCTCTCCACGTCATCGTCTCTGCCTCCATCTCAGGCTCACTGCTTCTCTGGGTCCCACACTCTGCTCTTCTCCTTTGATGGTCCCAGGGTCCATCTTGTTTTGATGCTGTCTGCATCTTTCAATAATTTGCCAGAGAATCTTCCAATAACTAAAGTTGAGTCTTGAATTTTTTCTTCAGTTCCCCCAGCTTGAGAAATGCTGAGTGTGTTCTTCCTTTTTTTGCTTTTCTGATTCCAGATCTTTGCACATTTTGTTGTAATATTTTGCTTTATCTTCTCAAGCTGATCTTTGAAATTTTCTGTTCAGCTCTTGGACCTCCTCAT
>NW_006408603.1:5087028-5147823 GCF_000296735.1 Chrysochloris asiatica | reverse complement strand
GCTTTAGTGGTTGGTGAGTAAATTTGAATAATAGTGGTATTAACTGTGTTTCCCTATAGGTGCATGGACAGTGTTGTACCTATCACAGACAGTGTTGTACCTCATGACTGATCTGGATATGTTCTTTTTGACAATGAATGCAACAGCATTCCTTTTCAATTTGTTATTTCCCACATAGTAAACCATGTGGTCATCAGATTCAAAATGGCCATACCAGTCCATTTCAGCTCCCTAATGCCTAAGATATCAATGTTTATGTATTCCATTTCATTTTTGACAACTTCCAGTTTTCCCAGATTCATACTTCATACATTCCATGTTCTGATTTTCAGTGGATATTTACAGCTATTTCTCTTCATTTTGAGTTGTGCCCCATCAGCAAATGACGGTCCCGTGGGCTTTTCTCCCATGGCCTTTATTCCATTCACGGCATCACGGTCAACTCTACTTTGAGGAGGCAACTCTTCCCCAGTCACATTTTGAGTGTCTTCCAGTCTGAGGTGCTCATTTTCTGCTATTCATAAGGTTTTCAGTGACTAAAGATTCAGAAGTAGTTCATCATTCTTTCTTCCTAGTCTGTCTTTGTCTGGAAGCTCATCTGAAACCTTTCCACCATGGGTGACCCTGCTGGTATATAAAATACCTGTGGCATAGCTTTCAGAATCACAACAACTCACAAGCCACCACAGTATGACATACTGACAGATGAGTCCCCCCACTGTAATTGCTGCTGTCCTGTTTACTTCTTCACGATGCTTCCCTGGCCGAAAATGCAGTAAGTAGGCTTCAAGTTTGAAGCATTTAGCAAACAATGGCAAGGCAGAATCATCAGAAGCAGTCACCTGATTTCCATGACAAATATGATAAAACTGTATTAGCTAGTTGAGCTACTTTCTGTGTTGCTCTGTGAACACATACAGTAACACAAATTGGAATAGAATGGAACCTGTCCCCTGTTATAAGAGTCACCCCAAAGGAATGGAAAGATCAGTTATCAAAGTGGCTGATGGCACAATACAGAATTGTTTTGTTTTGTTTTTAACTTATAATTGATGTCAAGTAAAAGTACCATGTACCCATTAAAATATGGCATTATTGAAGAAATAAAGCACATTAAAAAAAAAAAGATAGGAAAGATAGAAAATATCAAAAGGGATGTCAGAAGAGAGTCTAAAATTCATTCTCCAGTGTAGAGATGCTAAAGTGAATGGAAGAAATGAGGAAGTGAAAGAACCCAACAGAAAATTTCAAATGGCAGCTCAAGAGGAAGAAGTCAAGTATTATAATGAAATGTGCAAAGACCTGGAGTTTGAAAACCAAAAGAAAAGAACATGCTCAGCATTTCTCAAGCTAAAAAAACTGAAGAAAAAATTCAAGCCTTGACTTTCAATACTGAAGGGTTCTCTGGTCAAAATACTGAATGATGCAGAAAACATCAAAAGAAGATGAAAGCACATACAGAGTCACTGTGCCAAAAAAAAATGATCAATGTTCAATCATTTCAAGAGCTTATGGTATCTTGAAATGTTATCAAGAACCTATGATACTGAAAGAAGTCCACACTCCACTGAAGGCTTTGGTGAAAACTGAGGCTCCAGGAATTGATGGGATACAAATTAATATCTTACAATAAACTGATGCAGCACTGGAGGCACTCACTCACCTTTGCCAAGAAATTTGGAAGACATCTACCTGGCCAAAAAATTGGAAGAGTTCCATATTTGTGCCCATTCCAAAGAGAGGTTACTCAACACAATGTGGAAATCATCTAACTATATCATTAATATCACATGCAAATAAAATTTTGCTGAAGATAATTGAAAAATGGCTGCAATAGCACATTGACAGAGAATTGCCAGAAATTAAAGCTGGATTCAGAAGAAGACTTGGAACTAGGGATATCATTGCTAACATCAGATTGATCTTGGATGAAAGCATAGATGTCAGAAAGATGTTTACTTGTGTTTTATTAACTATGCAATGGCTCTCTACTGTGTGGACTATGACAAACTATGGATAACAATGGGTATTACAGAACACTTAGCTGTACTCATGAGGAAACTGCACATAGACCAAGAAGCAGTCATTTTAACAGAACAAGGGAATATCGAGTGGTTTAAATTAGAAAAGATGTGTTCAAGTGTTATATTCTTTCATGATACTTATTCAATCTATATACTGAACAAATAATCCAACAAACTGTATTATATGAAGAAGAACATGGCATTAGGATTGGAGGAAGACTCATTAACCTGTGAAATGCAGATGACACAATCTTGCTTGCTAGAAGTCAAGAGGACTTAAAATAGTTACTGTTAAAATCAAAGATCACAGTATTCATTATGGATTGCATTTCAATGCCAAGTAAAGAAAAGTCCTCACAACTGGACCAATAAATAGCATCATGATAAATGGAGAAATGATTGAAGTTGTCAAAGACTTCATTTTTTCATGGATCCACTATCAACATTCATGGAAGCTGCAGTCAGGAAATCAAATGACATATTGCATTAGGTTAATCTGCTGCGCAAAACCTTTTTTACATGTTCAAGAACAAAGATAAATCAAATTGACTACATGCAGTTTGAGGGCTAAGGTGTGCCTGACCCAAGCAATGGCATGTGAAAGTTGGACAATGAATAAGGAAGACCATAGAAGAATTGATGCACTTGAGTTATGGTGTTGGAGGAGAATATTAAAAATATCATGGACTGCCATTAGAAGAAACAAATAAAAATCTATGTTGGAAGAAGTACAGCCAGAATGCTCCTTAGGAATCAGAATGGTGAGACTTTGTCTCTCATACTTCAGACATACTCTTAGGAAGGACTGACTGGTCCCTGAGTGACATTTCATCATACTGTGTATAGTGTTGGAACTGACTCGATGGCACCACCACCAACAACAACAATAGCAGTGTTTGGTTCAGATGGGATTCACTAATGAAACTAAGTTTTCTGGATAAAGATTACATGAGGAACTGGGTACTGTTATCATACAATTAATTACAAAAGGAAAAAAGGTTTCACTTGGTGGAGAAGTCTGGTAATATGAACAAGGAGTGGGCCAATGTGGAGACAGGCCATTGTGTACTCCCTGATGCAACGAGAGTATTATGATGTCATTTCTGAAAATTTTCTGGTATTCCAAGAATGTCAGGAAATCTTACCTGATTCTTCCAGGAAGAAACATCAGACCAGCCAGGTTGAGGGACAGGCTAGAAATGTAAGGCCTATAGTCTTTAAATCAGTTAAGGATATGAAAGCTAGAAAGACTGAAGAAAGGTTCAAGATTTGTTGTTTTTAAGAGCTGTTGGGTTGGTTCTGACTCAAAGCCACCCTGTAGAGGGTTTCCAAGGAGTGACTGGTGAGCTTGAATCACTGGCCTTGCAGTTCAAATTGGCATTACAGTCCAGCTCATTAACACACAACACCACACCAAGATTCCTGTTCAAGATTGGGGAGACTCAAAAAAATGTAACAATGAAATGCAATGCATGTTTTTTGATGGCATACTGGACCAGAAAGGAAAAAGTCATTGTTTCAAGGAAAGAACAATTGATGAAATTTGAATGGAGTGTTGAATCAGTGTTGATTTTCTGCTGTAGAGCATTGGTGATATAGTGGGTTAAACATTAGACTGCTAACCAAAAGGTTGAACCCACCTGTGACTTGGTGGGAGAAAGTGAGGCTGTCTCCTATAAAGATTTACCTTCTTGGAAACCATAAGAAGTTCTTTTCTTCCCTATAGGGTCACTATGAGTCATAATCAACTTAATAGCGGTGGGTTTGGTTTAAGTATGATGGTTATGTGGAGAATACCCTTGTTTGGGGAAAGAACACGCTGGAATATTTCGGAGCAGTGGGGCATAATAGCGGTAGCTCACTCTCAAATGGTTGAGACGAGATAGTGATAATGGGTATCTATAAATAGAGATATGTGAGAGAGACAGCACAAATGCTGTGAAATATTAACAATTAAGGAAATGGAATGTGTGTGAGGGTAGGTAGGGGAATTCACTGTACTGTACTTACAACTTTTTAGCAAGTTTTAAATCATTTCAAAATGAATTATTTCTTAAATGCAATGGAAAAAAGTAACTAACAATAATCTTTCTTCCCCCAAGGAGATTAGCAGTTCCTTGAAAACAAGGCTGTTCTCCATTCTTGCTGTCTTCTCTGGCAGACAGGCCACAGCATAAATGAACAGCAATGACCCTTGGAGAGTTCACACTTTTCTTTCCTCTTTGCAAGTTTTCATGGATTGAATTGGATATAACATGATTGATCAAATTAGGGGATATAAATTGCCTTAGCAGACAACTATTGGTTTTACCTCGATTACCATCGGGGAACAATCAGCGTGAGTGAAGCAAGGGCTTGATGGTGAGCAGTGCAGAGTTGCAGAGCTGTTCTGTCTCAGTGCCGGCTGGTCCACTGGCTTTGTAAACATGTACTGACCATCTGTGGCTGAGATCTGTGCTGCCTTGTATTTTGATAGTCAGATGGAATCATCCCGAATTGAGTCTGGACTTAGGTGTTGTTCAGGATTCAGTGACACTTAAGCTTGATATTGTCAGTTTTGATCAACGAGTTTTTTTGGTTTCCAATAATAAAACACACACTTAGAGCTATAAGAGGACCTTTATGATTGAAATTCCTGCAGAAACAGTCCTGCTATTGTGAGTTTGAAATTCTCTGGCTGCTCATTCTTTTGTTGTTGTTGTTGTTGTTTTTCCTTTGAAGTAATTGTTTATGCAGCATCATTTTTTGATGTTTCTCTTCTAAAGATGATAGTGCTAGACTGGAACATTACAGAACTGCAGCTTCCAACTTGGAAGGGGACTTAGAGGTTGCCTCCTGCAGCATCCTATTCAGACTGCAGACTGACCTTGGTTCCATGGACTCAGGAACACAACTAGAAGGTAAGAGGACTTAAGTCACAACTTCCTCTCTCCATTGGGCATAGGGCTAGCTTAAAAACCAAATCAAATCCATTGTCATAATGTTGATTCTGACACATAGCAACCCCAT
Source organism: Chrysochloris asiatica (assembly GCF_000296735.1). Taxonomy (NCBI): domain Eukaryota; kingdom Metazoa; phylum Chordata; class Mammalia; order Afrosoricida; family Chrysochloridae; genus Chrysochloris; species Chrysochloris asiatica. Next base: position 5,142,790 of record NW_006408603.1, on the reverse strand, counting down.
ATAGAACTACTCCATGGAGGTTTCATGGCTGTAATCTTTACAGAAGCAGATTGCTGGAGCTTTCTTTCACAGTACCACTGGATGAGTTTGAATCACTAACCTTTCAGTCAGTAGTCTGTGCCACACAGGGACTGTAGGCTAGCTCAGTTATAGCCAAAGAGTTAGAAAACACTGATCTACTCATACCTCTCAGCCCATGCAGGAATTCTACCAAGCCAGTGTTAAAATAGCAAAGATGTCACATTGACGACTAAGATGCACTTGACCCCATGCCATGGCATTTTTCAGTTATCTATTATGCATATGAAAGCTGGACAATGAATAAGGAAGACAGAAGAATTGATGCCTTTGAATTGTGGTGTGGCTGAAGACTATTGAATATACCAGGGACTGCCAGAAGAACAAACAAATCTGTCCTGGAGAGAGTTCAAAACATTTGTGGAAAAATTCCAACATCTTTCTATTTAATTTTTCCATGGACATTTTGAACTCTCTTATACAACCACAATACTCACATAATTTGGACAAGTTATCAGAAGGCACCAGTCCCTGGAGAAGGACATCATGCTTGGTAAAGTAGGGTGTCAGTCAAAAGAGGAAGACCCCAATGAGACGGATTGGCACCGTGACTACAACAATGCGCTCACATAGAGCAATGATTTTGAGGAGGCTGCACGGCTGGGCAGAGTTTTGTTCTGTTGTATGTGCTTTTATGGTTAATATGAGCTGGAATTGACTCAATGCCACCTAACAACAACAACAACAGCAAAACAACAACCAGAACAGTCAAAGTGGGGTTCCAGCCTCCGCATATGCTCCTTCAGTGATGGAGGTCTTTGTTGTTGTTGTTGTTAAGTACCGTGGAGTCGGTTCCAACTCGTAGTGACCTTGCATAGGGTTTCCGAGGCTGCAAATCTTTAAGGGAGCAGAAAGCCTCATCTTTCTTTCACGGAACAGCTGGTAGTTTCGAACTGCTGACCTTTAGGTTCGCAGCCTGATTCGTAATCACTACGCTACGAGAGTTCCTTAGAGTCTTCCAAAAAGCTCTTCCCGAAGCTCTCTTATCTAGTACTCAGCTGAGGTAATGATGTTTGCTCCTTCTCTCCCCTCCCCACCCTTGTACTTTACTCCAATCCCTTCGTCTTAATTCCACTCTGGAGATGGCTCTCTGGCAGGCTAGATCTGGAAGCACGTTTCTGCAGCAGCTCATGGGGTGGGAGAGGCCCTCAACTGCCCACAAAGGGTAGTGTGGCTGTCGCTTGCCTGTAGTCTCTTTGTCGGCTTTATGCTCTGCGCTATAAATAAATGATTTTGAATGCTTATCTGCTTCCCTCTGTCTGCTTTTCAAGTTATTTTTGGGTGACAGGCCTCTTCTGTATTAGGTGGGGGCCTGCATTATTGAAGACCACATGCGCCTTGTCAAAGGGAAATAAGGTCAGCGAGTGCACGGGGGAGGCTGGGGCAAGGGGTGGTGGTACAGGGCTTATCAGATGAGATTCAGAGCAGTCTTCTGTCTTCCTGCTGCAGTGGGGACCCCAACTCAGTGCAAGTTACTCCCCACCAATAATCCTGAGCTTGGGCTCTGCTTGTCTCACTTAATTCTGCACCCAGAGATACTACTTTCTTAAAACAAGCAACATGGAGCATGCAAAGGACCCAGGACTGGGAGTAGGGACCCCTAGGCTCTTATCCAGTTCTGTAACATCCGCTGGGTAACCTTGAGTAAGTCAGTACTTTCGTGCATCTCAGTTTCTTTATCCACCAAATGGGACTATTAATCATTGCCCTGCCTGCTTAGAGAATTTGAATGTGGACTTTTAACTCACCCTGCTGCAGGAGTCCTAGTGTGGTGCTGTAGAATAAAGCACTAGACTGCAAGGTCGGTAATTCAAATCCACCAGCTACCCCTCAGAAACCCTGTGAATTGAAACTGACTTGATGGCAATTAACAACAACAACTTCTGGAGCTTTGGTTGCTGAGGTCTCAGAAACATGGTTAGGGCTCAGACCTCTCCCTACTTCCCCTCTTTGTAGGAAGCCCTTGGGATGAGTCTGGTTTTGTAAACCAAGCCCTAATTTTCTGACCCTCTGTGTTCATGTAAGGAACTCAAAATGAGAAACCTCAACTCAGGGGTCCCTGCGTGGTTCAAACAGTTTACAATCATATAACCTAAAAGTTGTGGATTCCAACTCAACCAGCGGCATTGTGGAAGCTAGAACTGCTGATCTCCTTTTGTTTGCAATCAAGAAAACCCTATGAAGCTCAGCTCTACTTTGTAACATATGGGGTCACCAGGACTTGAAATTGACTCATTGGCAACTGGCTTGTTTGTTTTTTAAACCAGGGCTTCCAACTGGTTCATTTTGGTTCTGCCTCCTGCTATAAATTTACTTTGAAAGATGAGAATTTCTGCTCCTGTAAAGATTTACAGTCACAGAAACTCTATACAGGGTCGCTATGAGCCAGAACTCACTTGATGATAATAAGTTTTAGTTTTGAGCCCAGATATGCTGAATCTGAATCTATATTTTAACAAGACCCCCCAGGTGATTCTCATGTGTGACCTAGTTTATTGTTGTTGTTGTTAGGTACTGTTGAGTTGGTTCCGATTCATAATAAACCTATGCACAATAAAACCAAACACTGCCCAGTCCTGTGCCATCCTCACAACTGTTATGTTTGAGCCCATTGTTGCCACCACTGTGTCAATCCATCTCATGGGAGGTCTTCCTCTTCTTCACTGACCCTCAATTTTGCCAAGCATACTGTCCTTCTCCAGTGACTGATCCCTCTTGTTATCATCTCAAAAGTGAGAGACCAAGTCTCACCATTCTATCTTCCCATTCTAGCTTCGAAGGAGTATTTTGGCAGTAAACTTCTTCTAAGACAGGTATATTTGTTCTTCTGGCAGACCATGATACTTTCAATATTCTTCACCAGCACTATAATTCAAATGCATCAATTTTTCTGCAGTCTTCCTTATTCATTGTCCAACTTGCACATACATATGAGACTATTGAAAATACCGTGGCTTGGGTCAGGCACACCTTCGTCTTCAAACTGACATCTTTGTTCTTGAACACTTTAAAGAGGTATTTTCTAGCAGACTTACCTAATGAAATACATCTTTTGATTCTTGATTGCTGCTTCCATGAGTGTTGATGGTGGATCCAAGCAAAATGTGCAAAATCCAAGCAAAATCTTTTCTCCGTTTACTATGATGGTATTTATTACTTCACTTGTGAGGATTTTAATTTTCTTTACATTGAGATGCAATCCATACTGATGAATCTTCATCAGTAACTATTTAAGTCCTCTTTGCTTCCAGCAAGCAGGGTTGTGTCATCTACGTATTTCAGGTTGTTAATGAGTCTTCCTCCAATCCTGATGCCACACACTTCTTCATATAATCCAGTTTCTCAGATTATTTGCTCAGCATGCAGATTGAGTAAATATGGTGAAAGGATACAACCCTGACTCACACAGTTCCTGATTTTAAGCTAGGCAGTCCCCCATTGTTCTGTTCAAAGACTGCTTCTTGGACTATGTATAGGTTCCTTTGTCTGTGCATCATCTGGTAATCCTGCTAAAATGTAGCCTTTGATTCAGCATATCTGCAGTGGAAAGGCAAGTTCTCAATGGAGGGTCTAACTGGAATGAACAGATTTACAGCCTTTTTGTTTACTAAACATCAAAACCATGGCTCCTTTTCCTACAGTCCTAATGGCTCTTCACCCAGAACCCTCCTGGGCCTCCTTCTCTAACTGTTGACTTCCTTCTGCCACTGTTCTTAAGAGGATCCTCCTCAGCCCCACCCCCTTCTCAAAAGCCCTCTAACCGCTGCTCCTCTCCAGGCCTTGCTCTCACCATCTCCATCAGTGTGGCCCTCCTTTAAATCCTGATGTCTCTCTCTTCTTCTATGTTTTCAGGCTTCCAGTGCTGGTAACCAGAGTATAATCTTAAAGACATTCAGACCTTTAGTCATTGGTCCAAGGCATCGCCTACATTCACTATAACGTTCAGAGTTTAGTAAGAGAGGAGAATGCATCTGCCCTTTGTCTATGTATCATCTGGGAATCCTGATGTAGGGATTCCAAACCACTCAAGTAGTTTTAGGAAATTCATAATTATAAGACCTGGCTTACTAGTCAGATAGAGACTGGTGGAACTCCCAATACCATGGCCCTTTCCATGACTCAATTTTTAGCCAAACAATAGACAGGTCTACAAGGGGAACAATAACACTAGGGAGGTATACACACTTTAGAATCATCAAGTATTTGACATCAAAGGGGCAGCGTTTGCCCAAGGACAAAGTTCAGAGGGGTTAGGAAGAAACACAGGGAGGAAGTGGGATAAGTGATGTTACATTGAGGGGATTACAATCAATGACCTGAAATAAAATGTGTATGAATTGCTGAATGGGAATCTGATTTTCTCTGTAAACCTCCACCCAATTCATAGTAAAATGTCGACAAAACAACACAAGATCACTTTTGGAAAGCACAGCTCCAGGGTATTTTAATACCTTACCTCTTTTGGGGATGACAGAGGGTCTACCTGCCTCTATTCCTGCTGCTTCATGTCCACCAGAACCATCTTGGTTAAATCCTTGACTGTACTGTAGCTCCAGGCCACGAGGCTGACCTTTTAAGTCCTCAACATTTAGACTTCCCTTGGCTGAGAAGGAGCTGCTCTCCATGGCCCAGTCACCAGATGCCCTGGCAGAACTCACTGTTCCTAGGCAGCCATATGGTTATTCATCAATCTGTCTCCAGTTGTTGCCCCACCTTTCCTGCCCCTCCATCCACCAGCTCCAGGCCAGTTCATTATCCATAATTTTTCTGCTTTCACCCTTCACTGATTTGTAGCAGGCTCCAATTAATAAATTTAAACAGTCAACAATTTTCCTCCAGCCTCAGGCAATAATGGAGATTTAGGTCTAAATTAAAATTTGTTAATTTAAAAGCATTTTCCTGGTAATTGTTGCTGAATGCTATCACCTGGCATACCAGCATCTCAGCGCTGTTTTGTCCTGGCCAACTCTCTCCATCTCTGAGTTAACTCAGTGACTCTCAATTCTGGGCTGCTTTGGTCTCCAGGAGTAGCGTAGTGGTTACGAATCGGGCTGCGAACCGCAAGGTCAGCAGTTCGAAACTACCAGCTGCTCAGCGGGAGAAAGATGAGGCATTCTGCTCCCGTAAAGATTTACAGCCTCGGAAACCCTGTACAGAGTCGCTATGAGTAGGAACCGACTCCACGGCACAAAACAACAACAACAGAGACACTTACTTTGGGTTGTCACAACTGGGGAAGGGTGCTACAGGCAATTCGTAAAAAGAGATCAGAGATGCTGTTAAATATCCTACAACACATACGGACAGTACCCCACAACTAAGAATTGTCCAAGCCAAAATGTCAATACTGCTAACGTTGAGAAATTCTAGATATGGAAAATCCCCAGGCTCTTCTTGAGAACCCTTCCTTGCACAGCCCAGCATTCTCCAGAGCAGGCCTTGATGCTTTTGTTTCTAGAGGCTCAGAAGTACAAAATGATCTCCTATAATGTTTGAGATGTGTTTTCTTTGGCCTATATAGTGTTTGTTTGTTTGTTTTAATGGATCCAATATTTAAAATCAGGAGATTTTGCAAGAAAACCTGGATTTTTTTTGGTCCTGAAAAAGGAAGATTTATTAGCACTGACTCAGAATTCCTAGATAGTAACATTTGGCAGAAGCTAAGTAGCACCTCCCCAGGTCATTTTAGATAGACAGATAGAAAGATAGATGTAATGTAATGTAAAGTGCCATCAAGTCGGTTCTGACTCAGAGCAACCCTATGTAAGATTTCTGAGGAGCAACTGGTGAGTTTGAACTACCAACTTTTTGGTTCAACCTGACCTTGTGGTCCAGCACTTATCTTACAGCACCATACTAGGACTCCTATAGATAAATAGGTAGATAGATAGATAGATAGATGATGGATAGATGGATAGACAGATAGATGATGGATGGATAGATAGATGGATAGATAGATAAATAGATGATGGATGGATAGATAAATGATGGATAGATAGATAGATAGATACATACATACATACATACACACACACACACACACATACACACACACACACACAAACTGTTGTTGAGTCAACTGTGACTCATGGTTACTTTACGCAAAACAGGATGAAAGCATCTATGTTATCATCACAATTGCTGGCATGTAGAGTCCATCCATCTTTTTGTGCGAGTCCATCTCACCCTTGCTGGCCCTCCACTTCATCAAATATGATGTCTTCTCCTAGTGACTGATCCCTCCTGATGACTTGTCCAATACAAGCAAGTCAAATAATGTTCTGTCCTGTTCCATAGATTTTCATTGGCTAAGTTTTGGGAGTAGATTCCTAAGCCCTTCTTCCTAGGCTGTCTTAGTCTGAAAGTTCTACTGAGACCTATCCACCCTGGTGTTTTTGAAATCTCAGTGAAATAGCTTCCATCAACATAGCAACATGCAAATCATCACAGCATCACAAACGGACAGACAAGTTGTGGAGTCCCCCTTTACATGAGGCATTATTTGTCCCATTCAGCTCAGTCTCTACCATTCTCTATTCACTCTCTAACCTTAGTTATTAGTGTCATTTATTGTCTTGCTTGCACCGCTCAAAAAACAGAAATAAACTATACTATAGTAGCGTAGTGATTACGAATCGGTCAGCAGTTCAAAACTACCAGCTGTTCCGCTGGAGAAAGATGAGGCTTTTGGTTCCCATAAAGATTTACAGCCTCAGAAACCCTGTACAGAGTTGCTATGGGTTGGAACCGACTCCATGGCACAGAACAACACAACAACAATAGGCTTATATGCATGCGAAAGCTGGACAGTGAATAAGGAAGACCTTAGAAGAATTAATGCTTTTGAGTTGTGGTGTTGGAAGAGAATATCAAAAGTGCCATGGGCTGCCAAAAGAGCCAATAGGTCCATTTTGGAAGAAGTGCAGTCAGAGTGCTCCTTGGAGGCCAAGATGTCCAAACTTTGTCTTTCATACTTTGGACATATTGTCAGGAGGGACCAGTCACTGGAGAAGGATATCATGTTTGGTAAGATAGAGGATCAGAGAAAAAGAGGAAGACCCCCAACGAGATGGATTGGCCAAGTGGCAGCATCGATGGACTCAAGTGTGGCAACAGAAGTGAGGTTGGCCCAGGATCAGACTGTTTCGTTCTGCTGTGCATAAGGGCACTATGAGTCAGTAGTGATTCGATGGCACCTAACAACAACAACAACAACAAAATAGGCTCAATCAAAAATTACATATCAAAAGATAAATTGGGCAGTGCCCCAAACTTGCAGTTATCTTAATAACGTATTTGCCTTTTAGGCATTTTGTTGTGCAACTCTGATCCAGGTGGGCTCTGTTAAAGGCATGTACTAGGCCAGCTTGACCCTCTTAGAGTCCTGTCCATGCCCAGGTCCTCAGGTATGCAAAAGAGCCTGGAATGTGGATGTTAGTCATTTTTGTGCTCTTTTCTCAGGTCCAACTTCATGAGGATTGGAATCCCCAGTGGATCTAGACTAAATATCAAACATGGAGTCACAAAGGAGAGCGGTAGAGAGCAGGCCTCAAACACTTAGCCTGGGAAGCCCTGTCTCCTATATCTCATCTTCTAATGTAGGGTCAGAAAACTATGCTACACTGGCCAAAGCAAGCTTGCTCCCTATTTTTGCAAATAAAGTTTTATTGGAACAAGCCATGTTCATTCATTGACTTACTGTCTATGGCTGCTTTCCATATTCTACATCAGCAGAATTGAGTAGTTGCAAAAGAGACTACATGGTCCACAAAGACTAAAATAGTTATTGTCTGAATCCCTGGTAGCACAGTCAAACTGCAAGGTCAACAGTTCATCTCTATCTGCTGTTCATTGGAAGAAAGATGAGGCTTTCTGCTCCAGTAAACATTTACAGCCTCAGAAACCCTATACAGGATTGCTTATAAGTCATAAACAACTAGACAGCACTCAGCAACCACTACCACTATTGTAATATAGGGAACATGATGGCTCCATAGGATAAGCACTGGACTGCAAACCACAAGGTCAGCGGTTCAAGCCCATTAGCCTCTCCATGGGAGAAAAATGAGGCTTTCTGCTTCCACAAAGATTTAAAGCCTCAGAAACCCTATACAGAATTGCTATGAGTCAGAATCAACTCAATGGCACTTAACAACATTGTTAACATCAGAGTACCTACCTTCCTTTTTTATACAATGGGCAGTTTATAAAGCACTTAAAATCCCTGCCCCCCAACAATCATACGATATAGGCAGGGTAAAGACTATCAATGGTACAAACATTTTGAGCACCAGCTGGGTACCAGTTGCTGAGTTCTGGCTTTTCACATGCATTTCCTCAATAGCAGCTTTATGAGGTCATCATTTTAATTTTACAGATGATGCAAGGAAGCTCAGAGGGGTTAAGCGACAGGTCCCTGGTCATACTCAAGTGTGTCTGGCTATACGCCAGTCATCTCTGTTCTCCAGCTTGCTCTGGGCAGCAAACATGGTCCTTTACTTCACTGTGTTGAAAGTTACAGTGGGACATGTGCACGAATCCACCTTTACTGCATCCAGCCTCACACTGCCAAGTCACTGGTTAGGAGAGAACCACTGAACTAAGGGCCAGCCAAGTGGAGCTCCTTCTTGTCTTCTCCTTCCCAATTGCCTAAAGATGGGCCACTCCATGGACTTATGGGAAAATTGCCTTGAACCTGACCACTACCCATTCAAACTGGTGCTACCTGGTGGAAATGAAGATGCTGTGAATGGCAAGCCAAGCTTCTTCCAACTTTTGACCATTGATGATAACAGGATGAAAAATCTGGAGACCTGGAGACAGTGGAGGCAGTTGGAAAGAGGACAAAGGGAGGGGGTGTGGGCAGAAAGGAGCACAGTCCAAATGACCACGGTGAGGATGAGAGCCAAGGAATCAAAGCAAACAGAAAGCAACCGTGTGTTTCATTGCAAGCTGCCCAGTGGCCTGTGAAGGGTAATAGAATCAAAGCTTTAAGGAGCTGTAATCCAGCTTGTAGGACAGGCCACTTAGAACCCACACGTCTCTGTGGAGTAATTTCTACCACATTAACTGTGTGCACTTGGGCCTCCATGTGCAACCATGTGTGTCTTGCCATCTGTGTTTCGTGGGAACAGTCAGGGCTGGCCAGGCCCATGGGACTAGTAGTGGATGGTTTCATGCATGGTAAATGATGTGAGATACCAGAAAGAAGTGGTGTCCCCCACATGCCCCCTTTGCAGGCCGTCCAGGAAGCCCTTATGTCCTTCTTTTCAGGTTTATTCATACTCTCTTGTCCAGTAACAGGCACCTGGTAGATGTGCAATAGATTTTGACTTGACCCCATCTTTTCAGCCATCTTTGATATTTAATATAAACACACACGTATCCTCCACTAAATGTAAAGTCAAATGCACATGGTATCCATTTTTTTCTATTATCATTATCAAAGTGTACAAGAGAAATTGAGTGCCTACTGCATTAATTGCTCTAAAATGTAAGAAAAGGATGGTGTGGAAGGAGAAGGGTGAGAAGACTGGGCTGGTAACTGCAACAGCTTGGCATTGCGTGGTCATGAGAAAAGAGGCTGGCAAGGTAAGGTGGGGACTGTGGAAGGAATGCTTTGCAATTTTGGACATCATCTCAGAGGCGTTCAGTAGGGGCTGTGGCTACCACCACATAAATCACTAAGGTGGACGATCCATTGGGCTTTGACATCCTGGAATCTGCAGGAAGAGGGTGTAGTTGGGAGAAACTGTTCTTGGGAGTGATAATGACCATTACCACAACATCCAGCTCTTCCTGAAACCCACTGTAGACTCACTATGAAGCATTTTGGATACTTTATATCACAGAGTCCTCCCCAACAATAGTGAAATAGGTTTTACGTCTTTGTTTTCTGAAATTGATGCTCAGAGCCAGTGGGTTGGAAAGCCATCAAGCATGGAAGGGAGCTGACTCATGAAAGGGCAACGTGTATAGGAGATAAGTAAGAGCACGGATCCTGGGACAGTTTCAGCACAAGAGCTAGGAAACTTGAGAGCATGATGGGGCTAGTCTCCAAGCTCTGGGTCTGGCCAACAACACGTGCTCCTCCTTGGGGACAGATGGGACCAATTACCTTGCCTTGCAGGAGACTATAAGCTCCCAATACTCACATTGGCCTTAATGATTGAATCAGGCCATCCAAGGAAATACTGCATCCAGCAAGTTTATGACACAATGACAAAGGAAATCATCTTTCTTACTGATTGGTACACAAGGCCATGAGCTGCTCTTCAGCCTGATGTTCTCTTTACCTTTTGAAAATGGTGACAAAGACCCCTTTCCCACAGCATGCTTCTTACCATAGATTTTTGTCCCGTGGTGATTAAGGCAGGTGTGATGAGAAGAAACCTCCTTATTTACTCCCAGAGATCATGGTCTATCTCTCTCTGGCAAGATACCAACTATTTACTCACTGGGCTTGGGGAGCCCAATGTGATCTAAACCAAAATAAAATGAAATAGCTTCATTATCTGCCAGAGAGAGATGATTAAACTGGTTACATTGTGTCCTGATGAGCTGTCTTCTGAACTGTGTGTCCACTTTGGCTTTCTGTCTGGATTAGGATGACAGTATGGCCTGTCTGGGATAATTAATTTCTTGGAAAGTTTATTCATTTCTACATCTCCCCCTTCTGAAGGCACAGAGCAGTTCAGACTGAGTCAAAACGCTCAGCTTCTATTACACATAGTCAGAACATAACATGCATTAACTTGACATCCTATCACAGCTGATGAACAGTTAGGTGGGGTCCCTGACCCTCCTCTGGAACCTTGTCACTAACACTGAAAACGAACCTTCACCAGGTGTGGGCAATTACATCTCAGCTGCTTCCACGAAGCTCTGGGAAAGTCTGGAGACATTGACAGTGAGCTTGTCCTGTCTTTCCTTCTTTCTACCATTGTCCTTCAGGCTTGATCAAACACTCACCACATCCAGGAAGCCAGCCTGGGTTAGCTTCAACTCCATTCTTACCACAAAGATGGTGCAAAGCCCTTTCACATGCCACAGTCCTAACCACAGACATTTGATACCTGATGACTAGGGCCCCGCTAATGGAACAAGCTAGAAGTCTCTACTAAGAAGAGCAAAAACCTTACCACTTCCCACAAACATCGTATCTGCTGGCCTTCCATTTCCCCTGCCCATTTCACGTGCCCAACGATGCCCTCACACTTATTAAGTTGCTGTTAAGTCAGATCCAACTCATGGCAATCTTTGGTCTAACAGAACAAAACAGTGCCCAGTCCTGTACCATCTTCATGATTATGATTATTGCTATGTTTGAGTCCATTGTTTCAGCCAATCTGTCAGTTCATCTCATGAAAAGTTTCCCTCATTTTCACTGACCAGTCTGTCTTTTTCTAGTAGTTGATCTTTCCTGATGCCATATCCAAAGTGAGTGAGTTGTGGTCTTGCCATGCTTGCTTCTGAAAGAATTTTGCTTGCATTTCCTTTAAGACCCATGTGTCCATTTTTCTGACTCTCACACTGGTGGTGGTGGTTATGTGTCGTGCAGTCGGAACCAACTCATAGCAACCCTGTACAGGGTTTCCGAAGCTGTAAATCTTTTCAGGAGCAGAACACCTCACTTTCTCCCGTGGAATGGCTGGTAGTTTCGAACTCCTGACCTTGCAGTTTGCAGCCCGATTCGTAACCACTACGCTACCAGAGATGCTTATTTGTATGTGCAGTTTCATTCTTTTTGTTTGTTTGCTTGACAGTTCAGGAAACCCTTTCTAATTACTTTTTAACCATTTTTCAGGTTATGTTTAACCTGCACCAATTATGTCACACATTCCTTTTAGGTGGTGGTGGTAGTTGATTATGTGCCGTGGAGTCAGGTTCGACTCATAGCAACCCTGTACAGGGTTTCCAAGGTTGTAAATCTTTACAGGAGCAGAAAGCCTTATCTTTCTCCCGTGGAACAGCTGGTAGTTTTGAACTAGGTAGGAAACATACCTAATTATTCTCAGCTTCTAATACCCTGCAACATACTTTGCACGTTGTTCAACATATGTTTGAGTCTAGGCACACCTCATTTTATTGTATTTCACAGATACTGTGTTTTTACAAACTGAGGGTTTGTCTGTCAGTGCCGTTTTTCTAACAGTATGTGCTCACTTTATGTCCCAGTGTCACATTTTAGGAATACTCACACTATTTCAAACTTTTCCATAACACTATTGCACAATTAATAGACTATAGTATAGTGCAAACATAACTTTTATATGCACTGGGTGCTCCTCAAATTTGTGTGACTTGCTTTATTTTGCTATTCACTTATTATGGTGTTCTGAGTTATGCCTGTAGGCAGGTGCTCAAAAGTGCTCATCTGCCCACTAAGCTTGGCAGTGCCATAGGAGAGTCAGAGGAATTTTCTGGAGTGAGATGACCAGAGCCAGATCCTGGTTCTGTTATCTACTAGCTATGTGAACTATTCAACTCACTTCCCCTTTGTTGCTCCCCTTTTCATATCTGTAAAATGAAGATAGAACATAATGGCAATCCCATTGGCTCCATGTGAGAATCACATGGGCTAAGGCACATAAAATACCTACAAGAGGGCCTGACACACAATAAAATAAGACATGCTACATGGGCTGCCAAAAGAACCAATAGATCTGTTTTGGAAGAAGTGCAGCAGAGTCCTCCTTGGAGGCCAAGATGGACAAACTTCGTCTCTCATACTTTGGACATATTGTCAGGAGGGAGCAGTCGCTGGAGACGATATCATGTTTGGTAAGGTGGAGGCTCAGATAAAAAGAGGAAGACCCCCAGTGAGATGGATTGGCCAAGTGGCAGCATCGATGGACTCAAGTGTGGCAACAGTAGTGAGGATGTCCCAGGATCGAGCAGTGTTTCATTCTGCTGTGCATAAGGTCGCTATGGGTCAGTACTGACTTGCTAGCACCTAACAACAACAGTGGGCAGTAGTGATTTTATGGCAGAATTCTTGCCTCCTTCCATGACAGAGACCTGAGTTCGATTCCCTACCAATGTACTTCACACATAGCTACCATCAGTCACTGGAGGCTTGTATGGTGCCATGGTGTTAATCATGTGTCAGCAGATCTTCCAGACTAAGACAGACTAGGAAGGTTTGGTGATCTAGATTAAAAAATCAGCCAATGAGAACCCTATGGGTTGCAATGGTCTAATCTATATTGCATCATAGGGACAGTGCCGGACAGGGATCACCATGAGTTGGAGGCCACTCAACAACAGCTAGTAACAACAAATTAATATTCATAAGGAGGTCTTTGAAATCCTTTATGTACATTGCAGTAGGTCCACATTTAGCTTGGACAGAGAAAGCAGCCAGGCTGGAGAGGACAGAGAGCAAAACTTGCAGGACCCCCAACATGACTTGTATCTTTTTTTCACCCCAGCACATATCCAGGAAGAAGGAGTGGGAGATCGCAGGACCTCTGACTTGTTCTCTGAGTGTCCTGATAGGACCGCCCAAGCATTATTATTTCCATTTCTAGTCCTCTGTCCTCTGTGCTCTTGAAACTCATCTGCTGTTCTCCCTCAAGTCCACCCCTGCCAGTGCCTAGGAAAGCTTCATTAATTGAGAAGTAAAGAACCATGACTCAGCAAAGGTGGTGCTGGCACCTGACTGAAACTCCCGACACATATTTATTGCGAAAATATTTCCCTTTATATAACAATTTAATCACTCTGAGGTGGGATAATCAGGGAGGTAGCCATTAAACAAGGCTGTTAATGTGGTGGAATCGACTCCTGCTGATGGATGTGGCGTAGGCATGACTGTTCATTAGAAATTAAAGTGGAACCAAAATCCATTTGCTGCCTGATGACATGGAGCGCTGTTGTTACAGCTTAACATCATTGGTGTTGCCTGTGAACAGTGAGGTCAACATATGTAAAGCAGTTTTCTGTCCCAGTGTCAGCTGTAATTCAGAGAAAATATCACTTTAATATGATTTCTCCAGATCCGTGGACAATTGACCTCAGAAACACTAGATTTTCCCAGAACCACAGATTGGCGGCGACAGGGACAAGTAGAACAGCGGTGGGGAGAAGAGGCAGGTGATCAAGATGGAGACAACCCTCTTGTGGGGATGAAAGAAAAGACTGTGCCTTTGACAAAAGGCAAGCTTTTCCCTCCCCCTGGGCTTGTAATGCCAGTAATGCCACAGTGGTTTCCTCTTCTCTGTCAAAGCCTTCCTAATACTTCCTCTCTGTGTGTTTCTTCTATCACTGTTGTTCTAAAGACAAGGAAGTGTCAACAAGAGAGAGATGCAGCTCAGGTCTGTCTTACGAGCAGGCAATGATAGGGACTTAGTTGTGTATTCATCTGGATAGCAGCCCAATGGGTCACGCTTGAGGGCAGGACCTTTCTGTGGTATAAATGTAGATGTCCAGACACACTGCGCTGAGCACATTTCCAGCTTTAACTTAATATGTTGTTGCTTGGTGCCCTTGAGTGAGTTCCAACTTATGGCAACTCTCTGCACAATGGAAAAGAAACTCTTCTCATTCCTATGCCATCCCCGTGATCTGTTTGGTTCGGGTCACTATGAGCTATAGGTTTGTCATTGGCTCGTTTAGGGAAGTAGATCATCAGGTCTTCCTAATCTGTTTTAGTCTGGATGCTCTGCTGAAATTTACGATGTGTTCAGCATCATAGTAACAAACGAGCCACACTGGCAGATGCATACTGGCTGCATTTAAGGAGCATTGGCTGGAAATTAAGCCTGGGCCTCCTGCATGGAAGATGAGCATTCTACCATTGAATCACCACCGCCCTTTAAAATAATATGTTGCTATTGGAGTCCTGGTGTGGCGCTGTGGGTTAATGTGCCAGACTGCAAAGCCGTTTGAATTGCAGTCGGCAGTTCAAGCTCACCAGCTGCTCCTCGGAAACCCTATACATGTTCGCTATGGGTCGGAACCAACTTGATGGCACTTAACAAGAACAACAACATTGGCATTAAGTGTTGTCAAGTCGGTTCCAACTCATAGTGACCCTGCAGCTGGTAAATTGGAACCACCACTCTTGTGGTTCAAACTAACCTTGTGGTCCAGTGCTCTATCCCACAGTCACACTATATAGCAGATGACTTATTTGTCTTTGTATCACTAACACCAGAAATTTGTTGCTATTGAGTCAATTCCAACTCACATCAACCCTTGTATTACAGTAGGGTTTTCTTGACTGTAATCTTAATGGGAGCAGATCACCAGGTCTCTCTTCTGTGGGGCTGCTTGGTAGGTTTGAGTTGCTAACATTTAGGTTAGTAGGCAAGTGAAAACTCTGCACTACCCAGGGGACTTTTGGAGGGTGGTGCAAACAATCTGTGACTATTAAGTAAAAAGTTGGTGGTTCAAATCCATCCAGAAATACCTCAGAAGAAAGACTTGATGATCTGCTTCCAAAAGATCTTGAAAACCCTATGGAGGGCAGTTCTACTCCACAACACTTGGAGTTGCCACAAGTTGGTGTTGACACAGAGGCAACTAGTTTGTATCACTAATCACTGGAATGATGCTGAACACTTAATAGGTGCTTAACAAAAGTATTGTTTTGTTAAATGAATGAATGAATGAACCAAACAAAATTATGACAGTGGGTTATTTTCTCTACATAAGATTTCTTAGTCTTCTAACCATCGCACTAT
Source organism: Chrysochloris asiatica (assembly GCF_000296735.1). Classification (NCBI taxonomy): domain Eukaryota; kingdom Metazoa; phylum Chordata; class Mammalia; order Afrosoricida; family Chrysochloridae; genus Chrysochloris; species Chrysochloris asiatica. The sequence goes on along the minus strand of NW_006408603.1, from coordinate 5,127,023 downwards.
GGTTCTCACAAATACTCAGAGCCTCTAATATATTTAAAATCCAATTTGACTGAATCTGCCCATTTCTCCTCATGAACACAATCAGATTTATATGTAACTTTTTAGAGCACTCCTATTTCATAAAGTAATAAGATCTTGGACATAGGTCCTTGATAGAATCTCAATATTTAGAACCACAGGCAGCAAGCCACTCACCTGCCTGTCCAATTGGTTTCAGGGGAGGGGAAGTTTGTACGTTTCTCCTAGGACTCCGTACAGCCCCAAGTGTAGAGGTGCTAATGGAAAGGCAGGTTTTTCCAGCCATTACCCCATGCTAGCCTTCATCAAGGAGCTTCTCTGGCATGGGTGTAGGACTAGGAAACCTCCAAGGGCAAAATCAAGAGCAGAAAAGAAAGGCTATCAGTACCATCCTTCCTACTAAAGAATCAAATGTCCATCATTAAAGTCAATTAGGATCCACTTATTAAACCAGAAGCAACTGTATCATTTGCAAACAACAACGATTCATTAGTCTAAATGATCTGATATCATTTTCATCCAAGGATTCACTGGACAATTAATTACGGCACATAAATCTGAAAGACAGAAAAATACAGCTTATAAGACCAAACAACATTCTCATTCTTGATATGCAATGCCAGCAAGTAGGAATCTACAAGGACCTTGCAGGATGATTTTGCATTGTGGCATTGGTTTTGCCCACCCGTCTGTCTGAATCCTTCTCTGTTGTAAATGTTCCAAAGGAATCATTGTTATAATCCTCGAGAGATGGGTCAGATGTGGTCCTGGCCTTCAAAAAGCTAAGAGGTGTTATTGTTGTTATTCTTAGGTGCTGTCGAGTTGGTTCCAGTTCATAGTGACCCTATGTACAACAGAACAAAACACTGCCCGGTCCTGCATCATCCTCACAAATGTTATGTTTGAGCCCATTGCTGCTGCCACTGTATCAATCCATCTCTTTAGGAGTTTTCTTCTTTTTCACTGGCCTTCAACTTTACCAAGCATGATGTCCTTCGCCAGGGACTGGTGCCTCCTGATAACATGTCTAAAGTATGACAGACAAAGTCTCACCATCTTGGATTCTAAGAAGCATTCTGGCTGTACTTCTTCAAACACAGATTTGTTTGTTCTTCTGACTGTTCATATTAATTTTACTATTCTTCTCCAACACCATAACTCAAACACAACAGTTCTCTGATCTTTTTTATTCATTGTCTAACTTTCACATGCATATGCTGCTATTGAAAATACCATGGCTTGGGCCAGGTGCACCTTAGTCCTCAAATAGACATCTTTACTCTTGAATACTTTGAAGAAGTGAGCATTGGAAAAAAGCCAGATATGAAGACTTTCAGCACAAGGGAGACATCCATGTGGTGAGGGCACAGGTAAAGTGAAATGGGAGGGATCTTGGAGCACTTCCAGCTGGAAGACTGTGAGGAAGGGAGGAGGGCTTTGAGAAGGAGATGGTCTTCAAGCTGGGTTTAATGGCTGGTCTCTGGAGGCACCAACACAGAAGTTCAAGAAATGATACGGGGACTGTCAACTCTGTGACCAGTGTTCTGGGCTCAGTAAGCCTCCCTTCTCTGCCCAGTTCAATCTTTGGTTTTTAAACTGTCTCTGGCCTTCTTTTTTGAAGAGCTTACCTCTTACCAAGTGCTTCTGGACTTACCTTCTGGCTTAACTGGATTCATAGCAAAAGGGTTTGTCTAGGGGTCTAAACACTGAAAGCACACACCTGTACTCTTGGGCATACTTTCAAGTGAGTTTTAATCAAATTTATAATTTTAATAAATTACTTATATTATGTTGTTGTTGTTAAGTGCCATTGAGTTGGTGCTGATTTGTAGAGACCATGTATAGGGTTTCTGAGGTGCAGTTGGTAGGTTTGAACTGCCAGCTTTACCATTATATTAGCAGAACACCAGGAATCCATATTCATATTGTATAATAGGAACAAAACACATACTCATCAAGTTATTTTATTTCTTATCATACTTTATATCATATCTTAAATCTTTCAACTCATGGGCCAAAATAGTTTTTTGTTTTGTTTTTCTTGGGGCTTCAGAACCTTGTGTGCATTTCTAAACTGCTGAAATAGCATTTATCAAAGGCAGGTGATGTCTGGACAGGCTGAATAAACATTCTACTGTACCTGCTTCTTGGCTACAAGCCCTACAAACACACTGGAGGATTTTACCACCTACTTACATCTAGTCAGATCTCTTGGCCAGGACCAGCCACTGTAGAGTGAGCTCTGGGGACAGTTAAAGGTGGGCAGATTTAGCAAAGCATTCTTGGCAAAGAGGCATGGAGATGTATATTGTCTGTGTCCTCTAAGATTAAATGAACAAGAATTTTATGCAGATAATGCCAATGTGGAAAGAAATTTGGGAGAGCAGATAGGAAAAAACTAGAATAAAGTCAGACTGAGAATAAGTCTAACATTAAGTGAGGGACAGAAGAGAAAAAAATTGATGAAGGCATGCTAGACTTCCAAGAAGTCTCAGGAAAATTTGGCAAAGTCACTGGGGTGTCTATGAGCCAAAGTCAGTCATCAGAAGAGTCACCTAGCTCCCAGGACTGGGTCTACGGTAGTCTTGATTCTGTGCTCCATCGCTGGTCTAGAGTAGCTTGAATGAAAGACGACTTCCGTGCAAACCCAGTCATGGGACACATGACACAGCAGCTGGGATATGGGTTCATGACATTCTCTGTAGTAGTAGGCCTGGTGAGTCTCCGTGCTTGGTTGGTAACTGAAAAGTTAGAAGTCCAAGTTCACCTGGAAGCACCTCGGAAGAAAGGCCTGACAATCTACTTCAGAAAAACCAACTCTTGAAAACTCTATGGAGCACAGTTCTACTTTGACATCATGGGTTAGACCTGATTTGACCACAACTAGTGGTTTAATGGCTGGCCTGCAAGTCTCATTGTCATAGCTGCCACAGGTGGAAATTATACTGTAAGGAGATGGAGCTGTGAGACAGGACATCCTCTACAGCCTCCTTTTAAGATGCAAGAAGAGTCATCCACACAGGGTCCTCTGAACCTCTCCCTCCTAACTCCCTGTCCCAGCACAAATGACTTCAGAAATTCCATTAGAGTTCACTTCACCTGAGAGCAGTTTGCTCTATTGAACAAAAATGTCCTTGGGAAGTATAACAACCATGACCTTGTCAGTCCTCAAGATAAAATGCTTGTCTAGATGATTTCTGATCAGGAGGGAAAGGAGAACAAAAAAGATCTGGATATGGGAACAAGACGGAGAGGAGGTCACAATTTTCCCTACTCGACTATTTTCTCCAGGGCAGACCCTGCCCTAATACACCTCACGTGGTCATCCCTGTTTCACAGGCTCCTATGCTGGCATGGGCCCAGGTTGTCAATGATTGGCAGGGCTCCTAGGGGAAGAGGGAGAGAAAATATAGTGACTGACTGGCTCCTTCCTTTTCTGAGAACAGATGAGAACAGATGCTCAGGCCCAAACATGACAGGTGACTTAGCAGAAGGATGAAGCCCAAGAGACCTAGAGTCAGGAGGATGGGGAAGGTAGTCAGCATGAACTGAGCAGCTCTGAGCCACACTCTCCATATGTGTTTGCTCATTTGACATCTAGAGTTAGCCTGTGCAATGCTATTCTTATCCCTGTTTTCTAATGAGGCAATTGAAGCTCTAAGAGGTTAGGTCATGTTCTCAGGACCACACAGCTAACACCTGACAAAGCTGGGGTGCAAAATACAGGCCCATCTGAGTTTAATGTTTGGCTGTAATCCCAAACCTGGCCTGCAGTGGGGAAGGGGAATCCAGCCCTTCTCACATGGAGGAAACCATCTTCCTGTCTCAGACAGTTCACAGGAAAGGTCCTGTTGGGCACTGAGTGTGCGCCATCTGCTTGGACAGCATTTGTGTTGGGGTTAGCAGGGTGGAGTGTGTAGGTCAAGCACTCTCACTGTGTGTGATCTCCAGCTAAGCTGATGCTTGTGTCTTGGGGGAGGGGTTGTTGTGATTGTTGTTGGTAAGTGCTGTCAAGTTGTTTCCAACACATAGAGACCATGTACAAGGTTTCCAAGGAATGGCTGGTGAGCTTGATGTGCCAACATTGTGATGCAAACTGATTGTGTAGTCCAGCACATTAACCCACAATGCCACACCAGGAAGAGGGAGAGTGAATCCTAAACCAGGTGTCCCAGATGAAGGGCTGGTTCTCTGATTGCATCTGATTGTCCCTGCCACAGGAAAGGGAGTGAGGAGGAAGCAGGCTCTGTGTTGCAGAGTAAAGTCCCAGCACTTTGGCCTGCTTCAATACTCCCCTGGCTTCCTACTAGCATCCTAGGCATCACCCACCTTCCTGCACACCAGCTCCCTCTTCCCACTTCCAAATGTGTGCTCTGGAGTGAAACATTTGACACTTCTATCACCATAGACCCAAAGCCTGCCCAGTGCAAGGACTGAGTCCCCATAAACTCTTCCCTAGTTCCTACTCCCTCTGTCACCTGCTCGCCCCAGCCTGGAAGCAATAGGAGAGCAGGGACTTGTCCCTTGTCCTTGTCTATTGTGTTCTTGGCTGCATCCCTAGTGCCTGCCTCATTCCCAGGATCTCCATTATCACAGTCTCCACTGTCTTCATCAGCTTTATTTATGGTAACTTCAACATTTAGCTGTGAACACTGCTACCTACTAGAAATTGTTGTAAGCACTTTGTGGTTGTAAACAACTGGGTCAGCCCCTGGCACACAACGGGATCGGACCATTGTGTTTCATAGGATTTTCATTGGCTGATTTTCAGAAGTAGCTCACCAGGCCTTGTCTAGTCTAGAAGCTCCAATGAAACATGTCCCACATCATGGTAACATTCAAGCCTCCACTGACAGATGGGGTGTGGTTGCACATGCGGTGCACTGAGCAGGAACTGAACCCAGGTCTGTTGCATGGAAGGTGAGACTTCTATCACTGAACCACCACTATGGACTCTGAACAGTTCACCTGTTCATTTGATCCTCATATTAATCCCACAGGATAGATCCAATATTTAACTTCCAAATGAAAAACTGAGGCACAGGGACATGAAGTCACTTGCCTACTGTCATTCAGCTAGAAGAGGTAGAAAGAGAGGAAGAAATCAGAGGCAGTCTGCCTTGAATCTATACTTTTCATACTTGTAGACTTGTGTTCAATTAATATTTGGTGAATAAAGAAAGGAAAGGAGATTGGGAGTTTGTGAAACTTCTTTGGAGTGCTTTGTATCTTTTTTATTGTGTCTCTCGTGTTCTATTCTGACCTCTCTTTGAGGGCTTTCTTATGTCCTAGAGAAAAACATCCAAGTTTGAATCATCTCTCTATCCCTTTGTGCCTAACAAGAGGAGTCGCTCAATAAAGTTCCATTGGATGTGTGAATCATCCAGTCTAGACAGGGAAGTGGGTAGGGATGGCAGGAAAGGATGAAGGCCCTGTATGTATAAAGCTTAATTCTTACCCATCCTTTCTCTGTGAGCCACAGGGAGGCCACCCAGGGTATCTAGGTCCACTTTACCCAATTGCTCTTTTTGTCAGCTTTTAGATAAGTAAGTGCCTGAATGGATCACAAGCTTCCATCAGAAATGGAATTTGAAGTGGGAAACAATTCTAGAGGTGCATTTGGTCCCAGGCCTCCCTGCTATTAAGAACTCTATCCCATCAAGACAAGACTGCTTCCCAGGCCTTTGAACCTATCTCATGTCACATATTGTGCCAGCTAATCTGGTGCAATATGTCCATGAAAAGCAATCAGTGAGGTAAAACTTGTCTTTGGAGACCCCTGGGTGTCTTTCCTGTGCCATCCCCACCTCTCTCCTTCTCTTTATCCCTACCTTCCCACACACATGAAGATACATACTCTTCCTCCTAGGCCCAGACTTCTGACCACCTCTTCCACTCGCTCAAACTTTGGCCTTGATAGGCTTCTCCTTATCAGCACTCCCAGCTGATTCTCAAACTTTCCCCACAGGAACCAATTGTCTAAACTCAGCAATTGACCAGCTTACCTTGTATCTTAGGCCGGGTTTTCTAGAGAAATAAAACCAATGAAACATTTATATGTATATGTACATAGAGAAGTTTATTATCAAGGAAACAGCTTACAATTGTAGAGTCCAGGTCCCCAGTGGAAGAGAAACTGTCCCTCCCATGTGCCCATTATATTCAGAGTAGGCCACACTCCCAAGGAAGCATTCCTTTAATTGATTGGCTGCTTATAGCCACTCATCATAGAGTTAACTATGCCTATATTAGGTTTCATCACCATGGAAATAAGCACATCTCAACTGGTAAACCTCAGGAAATCCTGGCCTAATAGAGTTGACACAGAACCCAAACCATTACACCTTGCAAAAAGGAAGAGGACTCAAGGGAGCTCCCGGGTATGATGGAAAGACCCTAAGATTTGGTATCAGATCCAAGTTATACAGCTCCACCTAAGGAAATCTCTTAATTTCTTGTGTCTTTAGTTTCCTAAACTGTAAACTCTAAGGTGGGAGTCCTGGTGTGGCACTGTGGGTTAATGTGCTGGACAGCAAAGTCAGTTTGAACCACAAGATAGGTGGTTCAAACTCACCAGCTGCTCCTCTGAAATCCTATACAGGGTCACTATGCGTTAGAACCAACTTGACAGCACTTAACAACAACAACAAGACCCTAAGGTAAGAGGATTGACGATGCCTTGGAGGAATAATAGAGTCTGAGCAGAGAGAGTTTGGCTGAGTGGTCCCAAACAACAAGAAAAAAGATGTGCTTCCAATGAGTCAAAGAAAAGACTTTGTTTATTGCATCATGCTATATACATTCTAGTATCCTTTTTCAGAATTTGGAGAGACTATGAGGAGAAGTCCCATGAATCTTTATACCTCAGGAGCCCCAGCCCCATCTCTGAAATGATGTCCTATTCCCTCCCCTGCCTCTTTCTCAGCCTCTTGCCTGTGTCTTTTCCTCCCTGCATCTCCAGTAGGATTCACACACTGATTTACATCTCCAGCTCAGACTCATCTTTGAGTTCAGACCTCTATCTAACAGTCTACATAACAACTCCTTGTGAATGTCTCAAAGGCATCTTAAATAAATTACTAGCTCATCTCAATAGCTTTTCCCAACAAACTTGCCACCCCACAGCCCAGTGTTCCATTCTCAAGTAACGGCTCTGCTATCTTTCAGTTGATCTGTTCAGAGTCCTAGGCATCCTCCTTGATGCTCTCTGTTTATTAATCCCCAGTTCCAATTCATCATCAAGTCCTGGACATTTTACCTTCTAAGTATTTCTCAAATTCTTTGTCTCATTTCTATCATATCACCTGAACACCTGAAACGGCCTCCTCATTAGTCTTTCAACCCAAAGTCAAATACGTTTCCTCTAGCACCTGGAGAGATCTCTTTAAACAGCCAGTTGAATCACCATCACATTTCTGAATAAAAATACCTTCAGTGGTTTCCCACTGCTCTTAGGATAAAACCTGACATTTTTAGCATGGCCTCACAGCTTTCCTGGTTTGATCCTGGCTGCTCTCTGGTGCTGTCTCTCAGTATTCTTTTCCCTGCTCGCTATCCAACACCCACACTATCCTTTTAGATTCCCCAATGCCAAGCACATGCTGCTTCCCTACTAGATAGTAAGTTAAGAACAGGACTATATCTAAATAACATTCAAGTGTCTAATAAACTGTTAGCCCATAGTAGGTGTCAATACATGCTCACTGAATAAATGAAAAGTGAGTTGTGATGAGAGAGAAGACTGAAGCTTTAGGTAGGGTCAGCGACTATGCTCTCAACTTTTATTTCAAGCAGTATGAGCTCCTGAATAACCCTGACAATAGAAACAACATCCAACACTGGATAAATTATCTAAGAGCACCTTTTGATGTGACTTGATGAACTAGTAAGAAAGTAAAGGTGCTACAGAGATAAAAACAAAGCAAAAGCCAACACCCTGGGAGGCACACAGGAGCCTAAGGCAGTTCTTGTCTTCAGCATACCTGCAAAATCCTGACAACTATAAGCTTCTGTCTTTGTGGCTGCAAATGGCTCAGGTATAGGAGATGAAGCCTGGGGCTCACCCATGGTGGGCAGTTGAATAATATACATCACATAAAACTGAGACTTTAAAAGGCTGACTCCTCTGTAAAATAATTAATAATAAGAAAAACCCATATGATTATTTTCCTTCCCAAACTCAGTCTCATCATGAGAAAAAAAAAATCAAGCAAACCCTAATTGAGGAACGTTCTACAAAGTACCTGTTACCAACTTGTTTCTGACTCATAGTAATCTTGTATAGGGTTTCCAAGGATATAAATCTTTATGGGAGCAGCTAGTGGATTTGAATTGCTATAGTTGTGATTAGCAGTCAAACATATAACCCACTAAGCCAAAGGACTTCTACTGGTTTGTTATATATTCAAAGATACCATATTAATTAATATATGATGTTAACAACAGGGGAAACTGGGTACAGGGTATAGAAGAATGTTCTACATTATCTCTGATTTTTTTTCTGTAAATCTCAAACTATTTAAAAATAAAAGAAACCCATTGTGCAGAAGGAAACAGTAAGGGGACTTGTTTTAATTTTATGTTGGGAGGAGAGGGAACGTCTCCCTTGAGATTCATAGTGATTTAACGGAGGCCTCGAAGAACTTCCACATATGATGATAACATAGAGTTATCATCAAATATTACAAAGCAAGGAAACAAGGTCCCCAGATTGAAATCCATCAAAAATAACAGCAGAATTGAAACCCTGAAGACTTCAGACATTACCATTATTAGGCACAGAACATAAAGTATGTTTTAAGATATGAAAAAGGAGCTTGAAAATAATCAACAAGGAAAAATAGTCTGTAAATTATGACCAAACATGTTTGGAAAAGACCAAATAAAATTTTCATGAAAAAATTGTTGTTGTTGTTAGGTGCCATCAAGTTGGTACCGACTCATAGCAACCCTATGCACAACAGAACGAAACACTTCCTGGCCCTGGGCCAACCTCACAATTGTTGCCTCCCATGGATGCTGCTACTTTGCCAATCCATCTAGCTGGGGGGTCTTCCTCTTTTTCTCTGACCCTCCATCCTACCAAGCATGAAAAAATAAGTGATGTTAAAAGCTCTTTGAACAAGTTTCACAGTGAATTCAACACAGCTGAAGGAAAATTTAACGAATTTAAAGGTAGAATGTCACCCAAGGAAGTTGGGATTGAAAAAGTATAAAACAAAGGCTAAGGTATGAAGAAATTCTAATGTCTTGCTTGTCTCATTGACTAAAACAATAAAAACAGTGGAAAAAGCAAGGGTGAAAAAGTATCCTTCAAAACTGCTAAAGAACACCAGATCTCAGTTCCAGGAGGTCCAACAAATGCCAGGCAGGACACATAAAATGAAATCCTAGCCTAGACAAAGTAGACTGAAACAGAAGGACATCAAAGATAAAGAGGGGGAACCAATCCAGAACAGAAATAGACCAAACTGATCTATGAAGATAGATATGAAAATGGTATTTACCTTTGGGGAGGTGAATAAAAAAGTGAGGGAGTATTTCTAGAATACTGATAAGGTTTGACTTCATGTTCTTTATCTGAGTGATGAATATATGGCTGTATTCACTTTGTAAAAATTTAGTGGACTGTACATTTATGATTGATGTGCTTTAAGTATGAATATGTTATACTTTAATTTTTTTAAATGTCAGAGAAAAAAAAAGACAGATCATATTCAAAGGAATGGCAATTAGACTGATGGCTGGCTTTTCAACAGTTATAGTGGAAGCCAGAAAATAGTTGAATAATATCTTCAATGGGATGAGAGAATAACTTATGAAATCATCTTTGGAGAATGAGAGTGAAATAAGTATATCTTCAGATAAATGGTTCTCACTAACAGAAATTCTAAAGAATGTGCATTATTAGGAAGAAGGAAAATGATCCCAGATGGGATGTCTGAGATAAAAGAAAAATGATGAGATATGGTATTAGAAATATGTGGGTAAGTCTAAATAAACACCAACCGAAAAAAGCAACAACAATAATGACGTCTAAACTGTGGGGTTAAAAACGGCTATAACTCAAAATACCAGACAAAAATAGCATGTTAGCTGGAATAATGAGAGTTGCAGCATGGAAGTCTGCTGAGAAGGGTGTTTGTCTGTCTCATCCACCTGCACTCTACGACCCTGGCTAAGGAAGTAGTCACAGGTGTGACATTTGACCAGATGTGGCATAGGATCCTTTTCCTTGGTGGCTCAAGCTAGTGCTTTCCTCTGGTGCTCCCAGTATTTAAGGCACACTTCCAGCAGTTGGGTGAAAGCAAGAAAACAACAACTCTTCACTCTCAGAAGGCTTTTCAGTAGAGTTTTGCTTTTGTTTTTAAACCATGTACTGGGAAAGGTAAGAATAAGGGAGAAGTCATCATCCAAAGTGGGTGACCATGGACATTAAATGGAGACGCTCTTCAGAAGTCCAAGGTCAATAATAACCCATTTGATCTCTCTGAGGACACCATTTGTCAGGGATAGGAAAGTAATTCACCCCAAACAAAAGAAAATGGAAAGCTAAGTTCCAAGGCCAGAACCCTGATGTTTATATTGATTGGAGAGAAAAAAATCCTTCTCCCTAGGGGCACGCCCAGTAGATGGCATTCTGGACAGAGACGACAAGTAGCTGCTCCCCTCCACCTATGGGAGAGCATTGCCTTTCTTTCATTTATTCCAGCTCTGAGCCTCTGCAGAATTCATTTAAGTATTTTAAAACCAGTGGAGGAAAATTAGTCTAGATGTTTAGACTAGCTGTGTGCATACAACCAAAATTAAATAAATAAAATTAAAAGTCAGGGGGAGAAGAGAACAAAACAACAAAATTAACCAAGCTTTGAGTAAGTGTCTAATAAAATTGACATTTTTAACAGGCAAGTTGAAATTCCCCCATGCGCTGGTGACAATGATAATAATTCAACGCACAAGGGACAGAAATCTATCAAAAATAGTGTCAGTAGCTAAAGCTGTTGAGATTTTTTAAAATTCAGATTTCTGTTTTAAATTCAAGGTCTCTGGCCTCTTCTCATTTTGCTCTGGTAAGATTATGAAAAGGCTCTGGGTCCATGCTGGGAAAGCCCACCACATAAATGCCCCTGGTGTCAGATAAAGCACTGGACTACAAGGTCAGTTTGAAGCACAAGGTCGGCAGTACAAGGTTGCTTTGACTTGGAATGAGTTCGATGTCACTTAACAACAACAACATTGAGAGGTCTAGGACCATGAGCCCACAGGGGTTAGGATCCTTTAGATATAGGCCCTCTTAGTTTCAGGGTTACCCTTTGGTGAAGCCCCGAAGCATTCATAAAAATCTTCCTAGTTATAGCCTTATAGTTACATCCTCCACCCGCCAAACATCCTCACCACAGTTTTTCTAGGACCCAAAGGAAATATGTACTTTTTCCAAATTAAGATGACATTCATATAACATAAAATTAAACATTTCAAAGTGTACAATTCAGTGGTACTTAGTACATTCACAATGTTATGCAACTAGCACCTATATCAGATTCTAAAATGTCTTCATCATCCCCAAAGAAAACTCCATACCCATTAAGAGTTACTTATCATTCACCCCCCCTCCCAGCCCCTGGCAACCTCTAGTCTGCTTTCTGTCTCTGTGATGTATTTGTTCTGAATATTTCATATAAATGGAATCATACAATATGGGGCTTTTTGTGTCTGGCTTCTCTTACTTAGCATAATCTCTTTGAGATTCATCCACACTGTAACATGTATCAGTCCTTCATCTCTTTTATGATTGAATTAAATTCCATTGTATGTATATACCACATTTTGTTTACCCATTTGCCTTTTGGGAGGTATCCTGGCCCCATATTGAAAAAAGTGACTAGAAGATTATGTATGTAATTTAGTGTTGGCTATAAAATAACAACTTTCCAATGAAAGATTCTGATTCAGAATATATTAGAATTCTAGTTCTTTACCTTTAGGAAAGGATTATTGTAGGATGGATGGATGGATGGATGGACAGACAGATGGATAGACAAATGGATGAGTGGATAGATCGATGGATGAACTGATAGGTGGATGAGTGAGTGAGTGGCTAGATGGATGGATGGATGGACAAATGAGAGGATCCATTTGTAAACAGAAAATCACTGAATTGTAAATTCAGAAGAAACCCAGGCTTCCGTTCCATCTTTGCCACAAGCTAGTTCTATGATATACAGATCACTTATCTTTATGGGTCTTCATTCCTTATATGGAAAACTAGGCAATTAGACCAAAACATTTCTTATGATCCGAGGAGATGCCCATTGTATATTCTCTCAGGAGATAAAGAATGCTAGGCGGTGACGCAGATAAGGTGAGTTATACACGGACTCACCTGACCTGAGCAGTCTATGATTGTTTCCCAATTTGAGTTAGGTTCATTAAGAACTTCTTAATCTCTAGAACCTCATTCTCTCACAACTACTCCCTACCCTACCCCATCCCCATTCATTGTCATTCAAGGTCTTGTCATTATTCTACCCTGGTTGTTTTTACCTCAAGCTGCATTCTCTGAGCCTATGATTGTCTTCCTTCTGTAAGGCAATTGGACCCCAAAGTGTAGCTTCCTAAGGGTCTGCATCCCTTAGCAGGCTAGCACAGGTCCCAGAACTGAATGGGGCCATCCGCCCACCAACGTCACGCAACTTGTGTGTGTAGCAAGTTGCCATGGAAATGAAAAACTGATTTGTTGGTATTGGTATCCTGAAAATAAAGTGTGAGCCAAGCTGAAAAATGCCAGATGTAATGGAGGGGTAGGCAAGAACAAGACATAAATGGAAAAGATATTTTCATGAATGGCAAGGAAGAAGCTTCTCAAATTTGCCCAAGAGAAAAGTGCAGACAGATTGAGTACCAGGGATAAGGCTATTAGGTGCTGGACTTAGCTCCACCAAGGCTGCCATTCATTTCCTTGTGTGGGTAAAAGATACTCTGTGGTCTGCCCACTGCCTTCTCCCTAGTAATGAAGATTAAAAACAGCAATTAAGTTAGGCCCACTAATCTGACCTATTAGTATGCATCTTCCCCAGATCAGGGGGCGGTTAAGTTGGGTCCTGAGCTCGCCTCATGGATCACCACGACAGTAACAAGCTGGGGGTAGTAATTGCTTCTGCTTCAAACCATTTTCTCAGCAGTGCTGCCCCTGTGACCCACAGATCTGCTCCCTGAAGGGTGCTCACTAAAATAACTCCCTAAGGAGGCTCTCCAAGGTGGTGCCTTTTCCTCATAATCAGAGTAACGTAAGGAAGACTGCCTGGCCACCATACCACCTAGTACCTGCAGTTAGTCTGGTTAAAGATGTAGCCCCATATGGTGTTTGAATATCTGAGTCGAATTGCCTGGATTGGCCAGATCTGTGCCCACCAGCCCAAGTTTGTGAGCCTCTCCAAGTCTAGGATTTCTCATTTTTTAATTGGAATAATCTCATCTATTTTCTATGGTTGAAACAGCTCTAATAATGGCCGGCACATGTAGGTGCATCACAAATGTGTGTTCCTTCTTTATGGCAAATCCAGAAAGCTCTTCCAAAGGAATCAGTTCCTTTGAGACAATCAGATGTCTTCTGGGTCACCATCCTGTCTTTGGTGCCCATGAATGGGGATGAGAGACACAGCAGGAGAGCCTAGCTGGCACACAGCAGGAGACACCAGAACAAGAGAGAGTAGGGGGGATGTGGAATATGGGACAAATTTGCAGTGGAGGGTAATAGTCTGCCCACTTTTACACCATAGACATATTAACCTGTCACTTTTAAGAGCATCATGAACTTCTACTGATCATGGGTCCCTCTGAGTAACTTCACATCAATGTGTTCCTCTTTCACCCAGAATACTTGCCTCCCTCTCACTGTGGTAGTGGCAGGCTTTGTGGAAAAGCTGATATGGAGCAAGGGGTCCTTCCAAGAGTCTCAGAAATCATGCAAAGAAGGCAGCATCCGTGGTCACAGCCAGCAGTTGTGGCCCATGTTCAGCAGTGCTAGTAAGTAGAGAGAGACAAGGTATAGATAATGCAACCACACAACTACACAGACCTTCCCACCTTCTAACTTATTAACCTTCTCCACTGATGGACTGACCCTGTCCTCTCAGTAACTCACAAGGACTGGGGGATATGACGATCTCTGAAAATGAATATCTCAGATGCCGTCAGAGACTTGGGTCCTGACCCCAGTAGCATGCTTGTTGTTAAGTGCAACCAAGTCGGTTCTGACCCATAGTGACCCTGTATAGGGTTTCCGAGGAGCAGCTGGTGAGCTTGAACCACCAACCTTGCAGTTCAAATGGCTTTGCAGTCTGGAGCGTTAACACACAGCGCCACACCAGAACTCAGATTGGTCATAAGGAGACTTGGGTTGACAAGCTGTATGACTTTGGGCAAATCACTTTGTCAGCAACAATTACAACAGTCCTGGATACTTCTTCAGCAAGGAAACTAGACAGGACTTCTGCTAAGAGCTGAGCTGAGTGGAGCCACCTTGAAATCAGGAAATCCAATCTGGCAGGAGAGCTCTTGGACCAGCAGCTCAGTTGTGAACACCAGAGGTCCATGGCTGGGGACAGGCATGGGAGCTGCCTACAAATGTGATGGTACAAGGAGCAGTTTAAAGTTTTATTTTACAAAACAGAATAAATTAAAAATGCATTAGGAATGAGGCCCTTGCTTAACTACAGGGTGTGCTAATGGGCTTAGAGCCTGCGCTTCCTCCTTCTTTAAGCTCTTAATGACTGAGCTTTAATGTATTTTATTTCTTGAAAAACATTCCCACAAGCACTCGGTACAGTCAGAAAAACATTTCTAAAATCATTAGACCGCTGCATGGTAAATATTCATCACAACTGCAGCTCCCACCTGCTTGCAATGAGGCATTGATTTTCTCCTTGCCTTGTTTTGCTCTCTCTTGCTTTTCATTTCTCTTCTCTCTTCTCCCCACAGATCCTCTCTGGAAGCTGAAGTAGGCTTGGTCGGACTCTCTGAGATTTTCTGTCGATATTCAGTCCAAGAAGAACCACCATGCCTGCTACAGGGCTTCCTGGCCTGCCTTCAGAATTGCTCTGAGAATTCGTCCCATCCCTCAATTAGCATCAGAACCACTGGAACCACATTCTCATACAGAAGGAAGGTTTTTGTTTGGGCATCTAGAGACCCAAAATGCAGTTCTAGTCCTACTAAGGTGGGACTTTGGGCATGTCACCTCACTGCTCAATCTCAGAATCATCATCTCCTAAGTAACAGTGTTGAACTAAAGAAACCTGAGTTGATAAAAACTCTATGATGTCTTTAGCTGAAGACCTGAGTTTCAATCCCACTTTGGTTTTGTATTCACTGTGTAACCTTGGGCAAGCTGTTTAGCTTTTTTGAGTCTCAGTTTTTAAGTTATATATTTGCATTTATATTTAGCTTCTATCAAGCCAGTTCTCGACTCGTGGTGACTCTGCACCACAGAAAGAAATGCTGCCTGGCCCTGCATCATTCCTACATTTGCAGATCAGCCATTTGTGATCCACAGGGTTTTCACTGGTTGATTTTCAGAAGTAGATGACCAGATCTTTCATCCTAGGCCATCTTAGACTGGAAACGCTATTGAAGCCTGTTCATCATAACAGCACACAAGCCTCCACTGACTGATGGGTAAAAGCAGTGCATGAGGTGCATGGGAGGTAGAATTCTACCACTGAAACACCGTGTCTCCATATGGAGTCTCTGGGTGGTGCAAACCATTAACATACTTATCTGAGAACAGAAGAGTTAGAGGTTTATGTTCACTCATGTTCTAGCCTTGGTCTTGTAACTCTCCCAAATATTGACACTTGAAATCTTTCAAGGGATCAGTCAATTTGCTATACAAACTAGTGGCTTGTAATACACTGAGGGGATTGGTTAGTTTGTGGCCCTGGTGGGAAGGCCATGCCTTAAATTGACAAGAGCATGTTTGCTAAGAGTTGGAATTGACTCAACAGCAACAGGTTTAGGCTTATATGTATGAGACCCAATCCTGCAGAAGTTCAAGGGGACTTCAGTACCATCAAAATATCAGGAACAGAGTCCATCCTTTGGACCAAAGACCTGGGGTTTCTGTGCTGAGAACCTCTAACACCCCAAATCAAGAGCTATAACACTGAAGATGCATGAGACAGCAAGAGACAGTGGCAGTGGAGTGAGTTTTCTGGCACACAGAGTGACATGGCTGTAGTGGGCTTGCTGGTCCATGGAGTGAGACAGCTGAGTACTGGAGAGAGGTGACTGAGTGTCTTCGAGTTGGAGGCTTGCCAGTAGAGCAAAAAGAGCTGTGACACTTTTGTGGGGCAGAGCTCTGAGTGTGCTATGTGCAGGAATTGCATACCTTCCCCTCTAGGCAATAGGGTTCTGGATAGCATGGTGGCAAAGGAGTCCTGCAGGGCCAGGTAGCGTGGAAAAGCTTTCAGAGCAAGGGAAGCAGAGGCCAGAGAGGCGTAGCAGCAGAGCAGAAGCCTGGGATCCACACAGCCTCCTCCTCCATCAGTGTAGTGGTAGCCAGAAGAACACAGCCTTTAGCCTGAACCAGGGCATGCCTGTCCAGGGACATAAGAATAGAAATGGGTCCTTCGGGGAAGGGTAATCATTCTCCAATGGTTTCTATAAATAGTAAAATGGCTTCCACCTTGTCAACATTGTGTAATTATCTCATGTGTCTGGCTTGATCTCAGATGAATATAGCACTCATGGAATTGTTGCTACCAGTAAGAAAGTATGGCTGCTAGGGTTCCAGTTCATACATGCATGTGTTTATTCCAAGCAAAATGTGTTTAACCATGTGTCTGTGACCAGGTGATGGTTGCAGACAAGTTCTTTCAGTGATACACTAGTAAGGGTGCCTTAAAATAAAGTTCAAACAAAACAGGGGCTTCTGAGGGGATCTGCTGGACAGATCTTAAGTTCAAGGCAGAGAGGTCAGCTCAGAAAGTTATGGCAACTGCTTTGGGGATCTCAAAGGGGCAATCTTGGTAGATTTTCCTCAAAGGACACAGGACAATCACAGGGCTTATTAGGAAGACATTTTAAGAAAATTGAAAACTGCATTGGTGAAAAGAAAGCCAGGAAAATTGTGCCAAGGAATTTTCCATCACATCAATGCACTTGCTTACTCTCCAAGAGTAGCATGGGCTGTCTTATGAGAATTGCATTAGAAAACCTTACCCCATCTGCCCTACAGCCCTTATCTTTACCATTCAGATTTCTCTTTGTTCCCCAAACTTAAAGAACATTTAAAATGAACATTTCAGTCCCTCGAGGATGCCAAAACTACCATTGTAAATAGAAGAATTCAGACCTCTTTGAGGGAAGGGTTAGAGAGATGAAGACATTCCCTTCAGAAGTATATAGACTTAGAAGATATGTCAAGAAATAAATAGTAGCTTCACATTTGTGTTTAACAGAGGTGGCTATTATTTTGGAGTAATACTTTTTGACTTACCCTTGTATGTGCCTCATTCCTGATAGTCAATGGCTACCTAGAAGTTTGAAGCACAATTATGTGCAATACAAATAGATATGTGTACAAATGCCCTGTGTCTTAGACTGGGTTGTATAGAGAAACAAAACCAGTGACGCTTATATATATTTATATGAAGAAAAGTTTATATTAAGGAAATGGTTCACACAGTTGTAGAGGGGGCAGGTCCCAAGTGTATGGATCAGATGAACCAAGATCATCAGGCAGCCAGGTCAGGCAGATAAGATGTCAGGTTGCTGTTGCTTCATTCCCAGCATTGCAAGCAACAGGTCGCTGGCTCAAGTCCAGATGATGAGCTAGATACAAGATCCAGACCTAGCAGTAAGCAGCAAACTTTGTCCGTGTGTCCAACATATCGGAAGCAGATCACACCCCAGAGGAAACTTTGTTTCAATTGATTGGCTGCTCATAACAGATTTCATCAGAGAGGTGTTTACATTATATTAGATCTCATCACGGAGAGTAGTTACATTTCAACTGCCAAAGCACTGAGAATCTTGGCCCAATCAAGTTTACATGAAACCTTAACTATCACACCTTGGAAGAGAGTCTCTGGCAGGTTACCCCTGAAAAACAGCTGTTGAAAATCCTGTGAGTAAACTGAAGTTCAAAGGGAGTTACCGTCAATATTAACTTGAAAGTAAAGCGACATGCGTGGGGTCACCAGGAGTCAGTAATCAACTCAACATTAAGTGTTAAGTTTATTTGACTCATGGAGGCACTGTGTGTATCAGAGTAGACCTGAACTTCATAAGGTTTCAATGGTTGACTTTTTCTTTCTTTACTTTTTAGAATTGAGTGAGGGTTTACCAACAAGATCAGTTTCACATTCAACAAATAATACACCTTGTTTCATCTCAGTGACTGCAATTTCCTCCATGTAACAACAGCTATCCTGCTTCCTCTCTGTGGTTCCTATTTCTAGTCCACCCAATTTCCCAACCCTTCTCAACTTTGTCCTTAGGTAACTGTTGCCCTTTTTGCTTTGAAGGATTGGCCATTCCATGGTGAGCAAACCTTTCTAGTGGTGTTGTCCCTCCTATGTACCTATCTTACTGCTTGGATGAAAATTGGGCCATGAGGGTAAGTTCCTTTTCAGACCTGAAGGGGGATTGAGGGTCACAGTCTCAGTTTTCTTCAGTCCCTTCTGATGAGTAAACCCAGTCTTTTAGAAATTTTTTTAAAAATTAATTTTTAGTTTTATTTCACATTTTCAACCACTCTATCTGGGGCTTTCTAATGAGATCCCTTTCAGAACAGTTGGTAGTGGTAGCAAGGAACTATTTGGCTCTTCTGGTCTCAATCATGGAGATTGAAGTTCATGTGTTCCATTAATCCATTGGACTAGTTGACTTGAAGCATCTTCAATTCTCATTACTCTTCTTTCTTCTGCACAAGAGGAGACCAATAACTGCACCTTAGATGGCCTCTCATGAGCTTTTAATATCCCAGAAACTACTCACCAAAGTAGGATGTAGAACATTGTCTTTATGGACTATGCTATACTAATTGACTCTGATATTCCCTGAGACTATGGTCCTAAGCCCCCAGGCCCAACAACCCATTGCCTTAAGATTACTGATAATATCTAAGAAGTTTTTATTATTTTACCCCCTGTATGTCCCACCATATTCATAGTTGCGTTTGCAAGAAAGGTAAATACCCATGTACAAACATCCTGTTTCAAACTCATATCTTTGTGGGTCTACTCCCACCCTTCCTCTGATACTCATTCAGCTGGTGTCTCTCTCCATGTATGTACCCAAAGAACACTGTTATTCCAAGGTTGTATATAGATCACTATTTACCTCTAACCCCTTCAGCCCCTCAATAACTCCCTGTGTCTTCACCTGTCTTCATCATTCTTCTGCCAATGACTACTTTTGCAGATGTAGATCTAAAGGTATTTCTTTCAAGACACCTCTGAGTGGACTAAAACTTCCAACCATTCAGTTGGCAGTGGAGTATTTTTATGGTTTGTACCAACCAAGGATATATGTATATATGCATGTGTGTGTGTGTGTGTGTGTGTGTGTGTGTGTGTGTGTGTGTGGTTGTTGTTGTTGCTGTTAAGTGCCATCAAGTAGATTCTGACCCATAGCGACCCTGAATAGGGTTTCCAATGAGTGGTTGGTGAGTTTGAACAGCCAACCTTGTGGTTCAAATCAACATTGCCGTCCAGCGCACTAACTTATAGCGCCACACCAGGATGCCAATATATATATTTGTTATGTTGTTGTTAAGTGCCATCAAGTTGGTTCTGACCCATGGCAACCCTGTATAGGGAGTCCAAGGAGCTGCTGGTGAGCTTGAACCGCTGACATTGCAGTTCAAATGACTTTGCTGCCCAGTACATTAACCCACAGCACGGCACCAGGACTCATATACATATATAATGTTTTAAAACTTCAAATGTAGAACACCCAGCATAATGTCCAGCACATATCAGAACTTAACAAATTTAATTTCATCTTTTTGCAGTTGTAGTCATTCTTGTTCTATTGCTGAGCATGTGGAAGCTGTGTCTCTGAGATGCTAGAGAAAGTTAGAGAACATAAATGTCCTGGGACAGCAGGAGGGCCACAAGGAGGTAGGAGAGGAATAAAGACAAGTTGCTCACTTGACATTTTTGCCTAGTCTGGGCCCATGTCCCCAGCTCTAGAGGAGGTGGCAGTGGTCTGGTCTCTTCAGATGATGAATGTATTAGCAGGAAGGAAGAGGTCTTCTCCCAGATGAAATCCTGCTCCAGGATCAAAGGTTGTCATCAAGCCCCACCTTCTTCAAGGTGCACACCTGCTGCCTCCTTTGATGATCATGACTGCTTCCACAAGTTTTAAAGCTGGTATTTTATTGTATAACTGGTGAAAGGATTAAGTACTTGGCTACTACCTGAAGTGTTGCCGGCTCAGACCCACCAGTGGCTGACTAACCAGTGGCTGCCGATCTGCTTCTGTACAGATTACAATCAAGTGAACCTTATGGGTGAGCTCTACTGGCTTCAAGGGGTTGCTATGAGTCAGAATTGACTAGATGGCATCCAACAAAAGCAACATAGTTTGCAGAGTTTTTAGTATATATTGCCTCATTTGATCTTCAAAATCTTGTGAGATTGGTAAGAATTTTTATATCCCCCATTTTCAGACGAATGAACTGAAGTTCAAAGGGGTTTACCCCAAGGTCAACTTGAGAGCAAAGTGACAGAACCAAGTCACACATCCAGATTCCACATTCAATGGTATTAAGCTAAATATTTCTTTACTCACAGCTTTGTTAAGAACACATTTATGGTGCCAAGACATACCAACACCGGCATCATTCCAAATAAGAGTGCATTCTTAGATAGTTTAGTAGGATAACTACCCCCGTAAGGTTGTTGGGAGTCTCTGGATGCCTGCTGCCTACCATGAATAAGAGAGATTATCCGTAAAAGTCCTCAACATTCAGTTAAGCTTCCATTTAAGTGAGAAATCTTAAAGTGAGAAGTTGTGAATCTATTGTGACTGCTATACTACTCTTTTTCCATGAACATAGTTTAACATGATTTGAAAGAAACAATTTGTAGAGAGCTCATGCCATGCCAGGTATTGTGCTAAGGATTTAACCTACCTTAGCTTAATCCTAAGGAGCCCTGATGATACTATGGCCTAAGCATTGGGTTGCTAATCACAAAGTTGGTGGTTCAAACCCACCTACTTCTCCTTTGAAGAAAGATGAGACTGTCTACTCCCACAAAGAAATACAGTCTAAGAAACCCTAAGGAGCAGTTCTACTAGATCCTATACAGGGGTCACTATGCGTTGAACAGTAGTGGGTTTTATCTTAATCCTCAAACTAACTCTAAGGCAGACAGTAACCACATTTTATAAAGGCAAGAACAAAAGTGTTTCTATAGGTCAAGTAACATGTACAAGGTCACAAAGACAATGTGGCATTTACAACTGACTTCTTCCTTGCTTTCCTTCCCTATAAAGATTTGAAATCTAAAATTATTGCAAAGACTTAAGAAAAGGTTTCTAGACTAAAGGAAACATTCTTTGATGATTCCCAGGGGAGATGGAGGGGAGAGTAATCCACAGGCTAGAGGGCAGATATATGTTATCTTGGGTGATGGGGAAGGGCAATATACAAGGAAAGAGAGGGTGGCAGGCAAAATAATGAAGATAGGTGAAGACACAGGGAGGTATGAGTGGGCTAAAGAGGATATAAATAGTGATCTATATTCAGCCCTGGACTAACAGTGTTCTGTGTGTAGACACATGGATTGAGACATAGGCTGAATGGGTAAATTCGG
Source organism: Chrysochloris asiatica (assembly GCF_000296735.1). NCBI lineage: Eukaryota > Metazoa > Chordata > Mammalia > Afrosoricida > Chrysochloridae > Chrysochloris > Chrysochloris asiatica. Next base: position 5,105,178 of record NW_006408603.1, on the reverse strand, counting down.
AAGAGTGAGACATACATATTTTATATCCTACAAATATATGAGTTTAAAAGAGAAAAAAAATAGAATAAAATAAAAATAAACAAGAGTCGTCAGTAAGATGTAAGTTGAAGTTCCTGGATGGAACCTCCTGAAAACATGTTTATGTGTCATGTTCCTACCCCCTTCTTCCTGCCTAAAGCATAGACATGAAGATTGGATGTGCAGTATCCCTTTTGCAACCACATGCTAAAAAGCACAGCAGGAAGACGAAAGGGATGTAGACCCTGATGACATTTTTTAATAAGTGCATCAGCCTTACACTTCCTATCTCTGGGCTTAAGTAAAGAAAAAATCATGGTCAGCCCATGTTATTTTGTTTTCTCTGGGTATGTAGCCACACTCAATCCTAAATGGTACATTGGTACATTGTTGCTGTTGTTAAGTGCCATGGAGTCAATTTGACTCTTAGCAACCCTATAGTGTTTCCAAGGCTATACATCTTTGCAGACGCAGGAAACCTCATCTTTCTCCTGTGGAGCAGTTGGTGGATTCAAACAACCAACCTTGTAGTTTCAGTCCAGCACTTATCCTACAGCCAGTGTATTCCTATTGTGGTTAATTCCCATCAAGTCATCTCTGATTCATGGCAAACTTACATATTACAAAGCAAGTCCTGTGCCATCTTCATACCTATAAAAACCAAACCTACTGGAGTCCTGGTATGGTGCTGTGGGCTAATGCGCTGGACTGCAAAGTCGGTTTGAACCGCAAAGTCAGAGGTTAAAGCTCACCAGTTGCTCCTCAGAAACCCTATACAGGGTCACTATGAGTCAGAACTGACTCGCTGGCACTTACCAACAACAACCACTGCCATAAAGTCTATACTCACAGCGACTGTGCAGTGCAGAAGAGAACTGCTCCATACCATTTTCAAGACTGTAAAACTTTACGAAAGCAGGCTATCACACCTTCCTCCTGTGAGCAGCTCGTGGGTCTGAATCACTGACCTTTTTAGTTTAGCAGCTGAATGCTTAACCACTGTGCCATCATATTAACCCAAACACCAAACCCACTGCCATGGAGTCCATTTGGACTCATAGTGATCCTTATGTAGGGTTTCCAAGGTTGTAAATCTTTTCAGGAGCAGAAAGCCTCCTTTTCTCCCTTAGAGTGGCTGGTGGATTTGAACTGCTGACCTTGCAGTTAGCAGCCCAACGTGTAATTCATGATACCACTAAGGCTCCTTATGCCACCATATTGTTACTGTTAATACATGCCGTGGAGTTGGTTCCAACTCATAGTGACACTGTATAAGGTTTCCAAGGAGTGGTTGGTGGGTTTGAACCACCAACCTTGTGGTTAGCAGTCCAGGGCTGATCCTAAGGCACCACACCAGGGCTCCTATGCCACCATGTAGGGAGTATGAAATTTAAACCTGGAACTGTTAGATTATAGTCCAAGTTTTTAGCTGTTATCAGCCTATTCTCTGAGTTTTACTGTTTTCCCAGTAAAAGAAAAAGCATGGGTGTTAGGTAGAGAAGAGGGAAAGATTATCAAAGCATCGAGGGCATACCCCACCCCTCATTATTTCTCCTGACTACCATGCTTAATGGAGTCCTACTGTGGCACTGTGGGTTAATGCACCAGACTGCAAGGTCGGCGGTTCAAGCTCAGAAACCCTATACAGGGTCGCTATGGGTCGGAATCGACTCGATGGCACTTGACAACAACAACAACCACACTTATGACTAACACAATATTAAACACATTTTCCAATAACTCAGATTGTTTAAGGGCCATTTCCTACTCCCCCTGCCCAGGGAGATATTCTACAGACAACACTATTGTTGTTTTTCAGCTTACTACAACCTTGAGTTGGGGAAGAGGAAGGAAATTCAGGCCTCAATTCCCTATTTTATTTCAACAGTAAGAAGAAGAGGAAGCATCTATCCTCCCGACCTTTCAGAGGACTGAGTAATGATGGAATGACACCAATCCTAGGAATACCATGCCTTGGCAGCCCTCCTGCTGTGGTACTGATCTGCCCCTCACCACCACTGTGGACTCTGGGATCATTCTGTTATCACCACCTCTGACAGTATCAGAGGTGGTGCTCCTGAGGGTGTTGCTCATCACCCCCTGCCTCATACACAAATACATCCCTCATGACACCACTGTCATTATCATAGGATGGTGCTGATTGAGATCATCACCCTCTGGAAGGAGCTCTGGTAGCATAGTGGTTACAAATCAGGCTGTGAATCGCAAGGTCAGCAGTTCAAAACTACCAGCTGTTCCACGGGAGAAAGATAAGGCTTTCTGCTCCCGTAAAGATTTATAGCCTCAGAAACCCTATACAGGGTCGCTATGAGTAGGAACCGACTCCACAGCACATAACAACAACATAGCAGAGACAGAGAACTGTTGAAAACCAAATAAGTATTATAGGAGCTGAATTGAAAGGGACCAGATTCTTTAACTTAAGACTCTCCATAGTGACAGACTTGACAAAAGTTAAACTGCTTTGGAGGCGTTTTAATTTTATATATATATATATAAACTTTTTTAGGGAGTGCAGAGCTTGCAAAGAGAGTTTATCCCCTCCTTATCTCTCCATGAAAGAAGTAGAGAAAACTCAAACTTTATCAACTTCAAGCCAAAAGAGGGGTCCAAAGAGAATTGTTTATACATTTAGGGCATATCTCTAAGAAAGCTATCCTGACATCTCATGCCTAGGTTCTTCCAGAGCTGGGGAGATAACACTGTGGGGGAAGATGTTTTGGTAGACCAAGAGATCAGGGGGCAAAGGCTAGCCCCCTTTCCTGTGCCCACAGGTCACCTTGTAGGAGGGTCTATGAATATCATGGTGCTACATCCCTCATAAATGAATTGTATGAGGTCTCCTGCCCATCTACATGAATCCATGTATGAATCCCATGACAAAAGCAAGTGCTGTGGTGTTAACCAAATGGAAGGAACAGCAACTGGCCAAGGGAAGTCATGTGAGGAGGCAAATTTCTCCTGTTTTGTCCCTGAATATCCTCTAAGGAGGAATGAAAGGCCAGAGAAAGGGAATGTATGAGGAAAAGGAGTCTGTTTCTGCACAAACTGGAAGTCTAGACAGCCCTTGGGAGGAAATAATGAATCAATCAAATATGGGACTAAATTTTTTTTTTTTATGTAAAAGACGAGACTTAATAACCAAAACAAAACCATTTTAATAACTGAATATGAGTAAAAGTTATGGAAACAGATTGAGTTGTGTCTGATTCCCAAGAATGTCTGTTCCCCAGCAGGAGAAGAGGATTTAACAGAGTGCAGTGATAGCAATTATTGGAGAAGTAAAAGCATCCTATATTCAAATCCTGATGAGTTTGAGACCTGATAATCAAACTTGTTAAGAGCATGATATAACGTAAAGTGCAAAAACCAGAAGATAAAACTGTATATGTGGCATGCTTTCATTTTGTAAAATACACAAAAGGCTTAAAGGAAACACACCAGAATGTTTTGGGTAGATGGAGTGATAAGTCATTTTAATTTTCTTCTTTATGCCTTCCTTTATTTTCAAAATCTCCTCACTGGGAATATATCCTTTATATAATCAGACAAAAAATACTGAAAATCTTTACTTTTCAATGTGAGTTTCTTCTCCCAAGGTTCTATCATTTGAGGCTGACTCTCTGTCATTCTTGGCTACACACAAGTGAAAGTCCCCTTCAAGGTTGGAGAGACAAGTCCAAGATATATTTGGGGGGTTAAATATATCTCCATTCTAACCAAGATTCTACTTCAGATGCTGATTTCAGTGTTTGGTGAAACCTTTATCCCAGAGATGCTGAATCACCGTATCTCAGGGGTTGGACTCCAAGCTCAAAGTTCCATGAACTTTCCACTGAAATCTTGGAAAATTTTAAAGAAATCATGTTCTCAGGGGCAACTTATTATTGCATCAATTGCTATTGGTTTTCCTAGTCAGAGTAGCTAAATAGCAAATGCTTGTTGTACATCATGAGTAACCCGGTAGGATTTTGTCTCCATAAACAATACACCTGGTGTCAGCTCTGATTTTTCATCCTTTGATACAGAAGTATATATGGAACAAGGTTAGAGAAACAAGACTTTTTCAAGACACAGTTGTTTGTATGAAGATGAAACTTGAATGAAATTGTTGTTGTTAGGTGCCGCCGAGTTGGTTATGACTTATAGTAACATATGCCCAATGGAACGAAACACTGCCTGGTCCTGTGCCATCCTCACAAAATCTGCAACACCTGAATTTCAGGTATCCAGAGATGTTTGGGTGCAGATAATGAGTCAGGGGTATCCAAATGTCACTGGCTTCAATAAGGAAATGGAGAAAAGGAGAAAGCAGTACAATAAAATACATTTCTGCTAACAAAGAACTTTATTAGTTTCCAAGTATGTTTGCTATATTACAATTATTTTCCATCATGGCAAGTGTAAGGTAAAGATCAGGAGGGGGCATGCCTGAAGGAGAGAAGAAGATCTAGCTGCCAAGAAAGGAAAGAGGATAAAAGAGGGAGGCTCAAGGTGGTAAAGTCAAACTAATCTTACTCTCTATCTTAGAACTGGAGCACTTTTCAGGAGAATGCAGAATCCCCTAACTCTTTAAGAGGGAAAATAATGCAAGTTGAGAAGTTCTTTGGTTGTGCCTAATTCATCTCAGTATACAAAACCAGGCTTGATCTCTAGACAGGTCCTCCACTGATGGGTGTGTCTGCGTGTGTGTATGAAGACAGGGTTTATGCTCAATTACTCATCCATGAAGTCGCACACAGTGCCCAATTGGTCTTTTAAGTAACATATTTAACTAAGGTTAGTTTTCAAGTGCACTGTACCAGATATTGAGGGAGAGGTACAGAGGTAGATTGGGAGCATCCACCTACAACCAATTTTCATTTGGAAATCATTTGTATTTTCCATTTGAAGTACATTTCCATTATTTGCAGTGCTGTCTTGACACCAACTCCAATAATTGTCCACATTCTTGATTCTGTCATATATGTGGGCCATTAGCCAGAGCTTGAAAAGTTTTGTTGTAGAGATTCCAACACTTGAATTGTCAAAAAGTTGCATTGCAATTTTACTCAATTAGCTCATGTTAGTCTGGTAGCGTAGTGGTTACGAATTGGGCTGTGAACCATAAGGTCAGCGGTTTGAAACTACCAGCCGCTCCGCGGGAGAAAGATAAGGCTTTCTACTCCCGTAAAGATTTACACCCTCGGAAACCCTGTTACAGGGTCGCTATGGGTCGGAACCGACTCAACGGCACTTAACAACAACAACAGTCTCACAACAATCTGTTTAATTTCTTTCCTGGCTTGGTCTTCCACTCCCACAATTAGCTTGTGATGACCATCTTCCTTGGAAGAAGAGCTTGCCCCTCCCTCTGCCCAAGGCTACATCTTCATCTAACCTCTGGGTTTTATCCTAACTCGTCACCCTTGCCTCTTTAGAAATTAAAAACACGACTCTTTTAGTTATCTTCTCTATCTCTTCCCTATAGTCGCCTTCCTCCAGTTATAAACATACTCAAGTCTCTTAAATCTTAAAGTAAACAAATAAAAGCTCCCTTGATTCAATATTTTCCACTTTCACTTCTCTTTATGGTTCTTTTCCTTTTTAAAAGAGTAGATTTCAATTGCTACCTCCATTTTCTCATCTCTTATTCACTTAGCAATTGGTCTCATTCTAGCTTCCACCCCAGCAGTACGCCACTGAAATCATTTGTATTTGTTTGAAAGTTCCCTTCAATAAATTCAGGGGAGTCTTTTTTGTCTTTAATTTGCTTAAGCTCTCTACAATCAATTCTGATGACCACATCTCTTCTTTAAATGTGCCTTGATATCTATAGCTCTAGTCTACCCTTGTGGTCCTCTGATGTTCTGGATATTCCTTTTAAAAACTGTTCTCTTGGACTTACCTTTCTCTGCTCACCTTTTAAATGTTGATGTTCCCCAGTGAGCTATTTGGAGCTCTGTATTCCTCTCACTCCACAGATTTTCCTTTGGGGAATTCATCTTCTACTCTGGCTCTAACTACTATCTTAATCTCTATCCAAAATCATCCTCTGAGTGCTAATCCCATATATCCCTATTAGATATTTTCATTTAGGAACTTCAAGTTTAATGTTCTGTGTGAAAGTTCCAAAAATGAGGTATTTGACTGATGTCAGAATGATAATCTTAGGTCTGAGTCCCAACGCTATCTTAAATCTACTGCCACCAAGATGATTCTGACTCACAATGACACTGTGTAAAGTTTCTAAGGCTTTAAATATTTAGGGAGAGCATAAAACTTTATCTTTTTCTGAGTGGCTGGTAGATTGTACCAACCTTGCAGATAAGTATTTGTCCTATAGTATTACAAGGACTCTTAACGAGAGTTCTCAAAAGAGTCATATTGCATTTGTGAGGGATGGTACAGTAAATGAATGCTGGACCCATACTTAGTGAATTTAAAAGCAAGATCTCAAATAATTAGATTTTTTTTTTTTTTTAAATAAGGAAGCTGTGTTCCAGAACAAAGGTTAAGAATTTTTACTTGTAACCATCAAATCCTTAGACATTACTTAAGTACATAATAAAGGACATGTTTTTCTCTGTGATTAAATTAAAGAGATGGAAAGAATGTTCTTCAGGAAGGATCATGACACGAAGCCCTTATCAGAAATCCCCTCAATAGCTCTCAGGAAATACTTTGAGATAATTCCTTGTGACCACCCTGTAAAACCCCTCTTAGTCACATAGCTAAACTATTGAATTCAAATAGCCCGCATTCGTGTTTCCAACAGACCACTGTAAAGCACCACTTCGAGTTGCCCTATCTCTTCCAACTTCCAACTTCCCATCAAAATGGTGTACCTTTAGTTTTTAATTCTACTTTTTACATATGCATCTGTCACACCACCCATTCACTTTGCAAGATCAGATGTGTTCCTCGTTCAAACAGTTTTTGAATCTTCAAAAAACTTTTTCACTTTTATTTTAATAGAATCTGCATTTTTATTCATTAACATTTTCTAGTATCAGATAAGTGAGATTCAAAAGCACATTTCCTCTGGTGACCCCTGAGACATTGAGGATCAAGAACTTGTAGCAAGCATGAGCCTTTGAGGTTCATCCATCTCCACCAATTTCTAGGAGCTTTCCTAGATGGCTCAAAAGCTTCCTTGCATTGAATTCTTTGAGATATATTGTTGGCTTACTCTTCTGTTTTCATTTCCAGCTCGTTCTAAGCATTTTGGCAGGGATTTTGCCAAATTAAGTTTGGTGTGGCTGTTACCACAAGACTTCCAGGTCTAATAGTAATAAGCTTAGACTTTGAGAAGATCAAAGTCTCAAATCATTAAGTCTGAACTCTTTTATTTTTCTTTAGTGCACAGTCAGGTTTTCTAGTTCATTTAATACACTTTAATTTAGCAATATGGGGAATGCCAGGCCTAAGGACTTGTCAGGGCTGCTTTGAGGAACATTAGTCACTCATATGAACAATGATTCACCCCTGTACCTGCCTGTTTCTAGAGTGCTAACATGACTTTACTAAATTTAGAACATAAGTGGTTATTGTGCAGTTCTTTGGGACTAAATAAATTAGTTTTTGTGTGCAGTCAATTAGAACATAAAGGGATGCCCATTGTGATTGGTAAATGAAAACCTTTAAAGGACATGAAGAAAGCAAAATGACTTCCATGTGAGATATTATCTCCAAAGTAGCTAAAAAGTTTGAAATTACAATGTCAAAATTCAGCTCCTATGCTCTCTGCTCCATTGCCAACTGCTACTGTTATGCATTCTTCTTTGTCGTCTTATTCCTCTGATAACACTTTATCTGAATTCCATTTATTTTTAGCAAAATTGACTGATAAACATCTGTCTGAAATGACTTTTTAAAAATCCATCCTACTAGACACAAAGAATTTCCCACAATTTTACTCTAATCCATCGAATGCACTCAGAATTGTGTAACGTTATGAAGGTTTTTCTTCTGTGAAAGTTCAGTACGAATGAAACCAGAGTCCCTATGATTGTTGAAAATGAATCCCAGAGTTATTTAAGCCATGAAAACCTATGGGATCTATGACAGAATCGTTGCTAGAAATTTTATTTGACTCTGGGAGTTAAAAGTTTCAATCTATTTTTAACATTGTTAATAAATGAGACTGGATTTCCCCCCTACCAGGATGCTGATTTGGGGTTCATCTCAAAAAACACCATGAGATAAATATGCTAGAAGTGATGTAAATTTCAATGATCACTTTAAGAATATTTAGTTTCAATCTGCTCTACCTTTTCTCTTCCGTTTCAAGAAAAATGAGTTCCAATTTGTGCTGCCTTTACCCTCTTCTTTGGGGAAGTTTGTTTGGTACTTGTTGTTGTTGTTAGGTGCCATCGAGTAGGTACCAACTCATAGCAACCTTATGCACAACAGAATGAAACACTGCCCGATCCTGGACCAACCTCACTATAGTTGCCATGCTTGAACCCATCGATGCTGCCACTTTGTCAATCCATCTCGCTGGAGGTCTTTTTCTCTGACCCTCCACCTTATCAAACATATCCTTCTCCAGCAACTGGTCCCTCCTGACAATATGTCCAAAGTATGAAAGACGAAGTTTGGCCATCTTGGCCTCCAAGGAGCACTCTGGCTATACTTCTTCCAAAACAGATCTGTTGGTTCTTTTGGCAGCCTATGGCACTTTCAATATTCTCCTCCAACACCATAACTCAAAAGCATCAATTCTTCTCTGGTCTTCCTTATTCACTGTCCAACTTTCACATGTATATAAAGTTATTGAATATACCATGGCTTGGGTCAGGTGCACCTTAGTCCTCAAGCTGACATCTTTGCTCTTCAACACTTTGAAAAGGTCTTGTGCAGCAGATTTGCCTAATGCAATATGTTGTATGATTTCTTGACTGCTGATTCCAGGAATGTTGAAGTACTAGGGTTTGCCAAAATGGTGCATTGGAGCATCTCACAACTTAATACGTTTTATCTGATGGTGATAGTGGTGTGCTGTGGAGTCGGTTCTGACTCATAGCGACCCTGTACAGGGTTTCTGAGGCTATAAATCTTTATGGGAGCAGAAAGCTTCCTCTTTCTCCTATGGAACAGCTGGTAATTTCGAACTGCTGATCTTGAGGTTAGCAGCACAATTTGTAAGCACTACACCACCAGAGTTTGCCAAAAGGGTCTGAGATTTCTCCATTTGAGCATCTCACAATGTATTAAGTTTTGTCTAGGACCATTAAATTGAGTTTTTTCCATTAAATTGAGTTAATCTTACTAAAGAATTGCTATAAACATCTTAAGAAACTAAAATCCCTATTTTCTTTATGTTGTATAAGCCTGGTTTGGGGACTGACTTTAAAGATTGATAAACTTATGTATTTTTTATGTCTCATTTTGTGTCTGAATTTCTGTCTTGTATCAGCATGGAGGTCATGGCTGACAGTTGCTGTTTTTCATCAGGCTGTCTTAAAATCATAGTTCTTATCTCTCCCAAGAAAATTTGATCCTTTTGCACCTATTTTACAATCTGGGCTTGCAGTAGCTACCCTGAGAAACTTTGATGTAAATTGATGTATTTTTAAAGTGCACTTAAAAAAAAGAAAATGAGAGCGTGAGAGAGTGCTTATTTTTATTGGTATAACAAACCCTTCAAAAGAAGACAGATTACTTTAAATTACTTCTATAAAGGATCCTATAAAGCATACAAAAGACAAAGTAATGAAAAGAAAATAATTTTCTATCTCCCGATAGTATTATTAAAAATGAAATGACAATATTCCTTAAAAAAAAAAACAACAACTTTACTCTGGTCACTCTTCTTAGAGATGAGGATGGTGACATTTTTTCTCACATACTTTGGGCATGGTATCAAGTGGGACCAGTCCCTGGAGAAGAACATCATGCTTGGTAAAGTGAAGGGTCAGCGAAAAAGAGGAAGACTCAAGATTCGTTGACACAGTAACTGCAACAATGGGCTCAAATATATGACTGAGTGTGAGGGTGGCACAGGATAGTCAGTGTTTCACACTGTTGTACATAAAGTCGCTATAGTTAGAACTGATTTGATAGCACCTAAAACAACAACATTTCCCCTATGTTCTTGCCTGATATTAGACAACAAGCACATACTAATGTGTCACAATTTTATTATTTTTCAATTACTAACTTGGTTACAGGTTTATTTCTTTTAAATCTAACATCATCAAAATCAATAGTCTTAACTAGAGAATTCACATCATTTACTTTTAGTTGTTTTTTTTTTTACTATTCAGATGTTTGTTGTTACTGTTGTGTTTTTGAGTCAGTTCCAAGACATAGCAGCCCAGTTTAGTGTTTTTGAGGCTGCAAATATGCATGGGAGCAGAAAGCTTCATCTTTCTCTCTTAGAGATGGTGGATCTGAACTGCTGACCTTGCAGTCAGTAACCCAATGTATAACCCACTTTGTCCCTTGGGGATTCACATGTTTAGAGCTTTAATAATCTTTGTATAGTCTTGGTATATCCTGACTATAAGATATTATGTCACAATATTATTATATGTTATAGCTAAAGCTCTTTTAAAATAACGTTAATCATTATGATTAGCGATATGTTTGCCTAAAGCTTTTGTATTTTAACATTATTTGATTTTATCTTAGTTTTATAACTAATTTCCATTAGGTTTTTATTATTAAAGCAGTATTATTAAGATATATTTTATTATCATGGCCATATTGAGTTTTGTCCTCTACAGTTAAGTTTTTACTTTGATGGCTTGCTAAGAATTCTTTATCAAAATATTTCCATACTGGACTTATGAGAAAGACTTAATATTTTAAAGACAGGTACTACTAAACTAAATAAAAATTTCCAGAACTCTTATATAAAAATGAATAAAGCTTTCAGACTACTGTTAATCTAGAATTACGTGAAATTAAAATTAACTACTTAAGATTAAATAAACTAAAAAGCTACTATAAGGTTTTAGATATAAAAATCCTTTTCTTTTCCAGCTATTTCAATAACTACTGAAATGAACCCACTTATTTCAGTAATCATGACATTATGTTGACTACAAAATAACCTATGGATTAAAAAATGTTATGACACATGTCAAAGTTCTGACTAAATATATTCTGAGTGTTTTAAATGATGCTATTCATGTACTTATGAACACTTTACATGCTAAAAATCATTTTAAAATGCCTGTTGTTATTGCTGTTAAGTGCTATTGAGTTGGTTCTGACTCATAGTGACTCTGTAAAGGGTTTCCAAGGAGTGGCTGGTGAATTTGATGTACCAATCTTGCGGTTCAAATCAACCTAAAACAGATGCATCTGAGATAGATAACTAAATAGTAGTAGGAACATAGAGTAAGGCTTTATACAACCTGCTATAACATTTTAAACTATGCCCTATAACCATATTTATTTTTATGCTATTTGTTTTATCTTATACCTGTGGTCTTATTTTTTCATTATACTTATTCATTTAAAAAACCCATTTAAGACATTTCTTTCTAGCAGTTTCTTTTATGCTTACAGAAAAAAAAGTTATTAAATAAGCTAAATCAATAAATAGTGCCAAAAATTACAGCTCTAAATTTCCTGTAAGCCCAACAAAGAAGAATATGTGTCATTGCCAATACTTCTGCTACTCCTAAATAAACACCTCCAGGGAAGTAGATCAAAACATTACAAAGATCCTTCCAAAGGCTACTTAGTTACATTAAATATGCCCTGTGACTAATTCTTCTTCTTCTATAGATAATTTTCTCAACTAGTTGCCTAAACAGCTTAGATCCTAGATGACATCTGGGTTGGAATTGACTCAACAGCACTAACAGCATCAGCAACTTCTCCTGGAGACCAGTCCAGCAGTACCTCCCTTCAACTTTTTCCTATAAGACAAGACTTCTTTTAGTCCTATAAATGCATCATGCTATTATAGGCTTCTGCTATATCCTCTTTCTCTATCTCATTGTTCTCCTTTGTCTTCAAAATTCCAATAAAAAATCTATCCTCTGAGGATTTTTCCACTTATATTAAACAGATGAGTGCTTGTTCTGTTTCTAAGCTTTGCATATGTTTAGACTATTTTATGGTTCTCATGGGAGCCTACTTTTTTTTTTTTTTAATTACATATTTGTCTTTTCTCCTGAAGTGGTATGTTCTTTATGAGCTAGACCTGTGTCTTATTCATCTTCATGCCTCCTGAGATTTTAATTAGCTGATGTTCAGTAAATGTTTTTGGACTGAACTGATCTTTTCCCTCATGGGTTGAGATCAAAAGAACTAACAACTGTGAGTGTTCTTTATAAACTCCAAACTGTTTACAGTTGTTTAAAGGAAAGTCAGTAGTTTTTGTTTTGCTTTGATTGTTTTTTCTTATGCTTCCTATTCTTAGATCTCTTCAACTCCTGTACAAGTCACTGGCACTCCTCAAGAAGAAAAAAACATGGAAAGACTCTTGTAGAAACATGGAAGAGTGAGTAATGCTCAGCAAAGATGCTCATTTATTAGTATAAAGATTTACTCTAACACTAAGCATGCTGGGCAAATCAACACCATTGTTGTTTTATTAATAATGGGAGAAAAGCTCAAAATAAGGCTCACACATTTCAATCAGTGACAAGGTCAACAACAGAGAAGCAAACAAACAAACTCAAACTCACTGCCATCAAATCAATTGTAGCTCATAGTGATCCTATATAGGGTTGCCAAAACTGTAACTTTTCATGGGAGCAGACAGACTCATCTTTTTGCCCAGAACTGATTTGTGAGTTTGAACTGCTGATCTGGTAGTCAGCAACAAAATGCCTAACCCACAATGCTATCTGTGTTCCTGATAGATTTTCTCAGTTCTGAATCTTCCTGGTGAATGGGAATAGGTTCTGTATTTAATAAAGGAATGGAGAACAACTTGGGTTGACTAGGAATCAATATCTTCATCAAGGAGTTTTTGTCTGACAGTTTTCTGATAGATAGGACAGGCTGGTCATAAGTAGAAAGGAAGAAAAGATAAATCATTAAACTGAGGCAGAAACCCAAGACCTTGATATTCTTCCCTGGAAGGAAATAAGACAGCAATAAATCTATTCTTGTATAAACCTGCCTTTGTCTCAAGTGGAAGGTAACAGCAGAGACCCAAATTCTTAATCACTTAGATGAAGTCTATTTGCTAGAGACCACCAGGAATACTCTACCCCAAATTCTACCACAATTCCAAATTGTGTACTAACTCCAAATTCTGTGATGGTTGTTCAGCACTTCAAATCCAACATATCCCAAGTGATCTCATTATTAGTCCTACCCATCCTACCCTCACCTACCAAAACCTCATCTCCTATTATCCTGGACTCATCTTTACTCCTTCTCTCTCCTTCCATCACTGCATTCAATCAGGGACAAATATAATTTAATGTTCACACACAAAAAACCTCTAATATTCATCCTTTCTTTTTCTTTACATTCCCATGGCCATTGCCTTGTCATATGCCATTAGCTCTTGTCTAGAGTTTTACAAAGACCTATTGGTCTCAATAACAGACACCTAACACCTCAACAACTCTACATGTCTATTAGAGTTACTTCTGATCATTTTCCTGTCCACATTACAAAGTTTCAAAGGTTTCCATCACACACAATATAAAACACAGGCTCCTTATTCTCTAACGTTATGATTACGTATACTCTTTAATGTCAGACAATTTAAACTTCCTGTCTTATGTCTCATGGTAACCACATGGAGATTCCTTTAATCAATCCCAAATATTGTTTCTGTACTGCCATTTTTATGCAGTCTCTTAGCCTGTCTATGAAATAAACGCATCCTTCAAAGTCAAATACAAATATTTACCTTTTCTGAAAACACAACTATGAATGTGGTGGAGCATACATGGGGCATAATGAGGGAAACTTCTTAGAAATTATTGAACATTTTAAGGCAGTGAGTTGCTTGGCCTGGAGGCTTGGAACTATAGTGTCAGAAGACATCATGGTTAATTGGTAATACATAGTCTACAAAGACAATGTACTACATCCTACTTTGGTGAGTGGAATCTGGGACCTCAAAAGCTCATGAGTGGCCACCTGAGGTGCAGCTATTGGTCTCTCCATGAGCAGATGGAAGACGAGTGGTGAGAATTGAACATGCTTGGAGTCAATTAGTCCAGTGGAGTAAAGGATCATGTGAACATCAGTCACCATGATTCGGAGATCAGAAGAACTAGGTGGTGTATAGCTATCACTACCAACTAACTGCTCTGAAAGGTATTACATTAGAAGGTCTGGGACAGAAAGTATGGAACAAAACTCAAAGTTATTTAAAAAAACAAAAACAAATAACTGGACTTACTGGTCAAAAGAGACTGGAGGAACCTGGGACTATGGCCTTCAAGTCTGAAATGGAACTTAACCTCATGGCCCAGTTTTCAGCCAAGCAGTAGATAGGTATTTAGCAGGAACAGCAACACTAGTAAGATATGTTCACTATGGAATGGTCAATCATTCAAAATTAAAAGGGCAATGTTTACCTAAGGACAAAGTTGAGAAGGGATGGGAAGGTGGGTGGAATGCAAATAGGAAGCACAGGGAGGAAGCAGGATAACTGTTGTTACATGGAGGGGATTGTAATCATTGAGATGAAACAAAGTGTATGATTTTATGATTTGTTGAGTGTAAAACTGATGATTTTGTCTGTAAACCTCCAATCAATTCACAATAAAAAGTTTAAAAAATAATAAAAGTCAAACACACACAAAAATTCTTAAATTCTACCATTTGGTTTTCCTTTACTGCCCCTACGCTAGGGTAGTTTCTCCTATCTGGGACTCCTAAACTCTTGGCTTTACCAAGACACCAACAATTTTTTTCACTGTACTGTAATTACTTATAAGGTACTCACTCTGGTAGCATAGTGGTTACGAATCAGGCTGCAAACCACAAGGTCAGCAGTTCGAAACTACCAGTTGTTCTGCAGGAGAAAGATGAGACTTTCTGCTACTGTAAAGATTTACATTAAATGGTTAATGTTCAACCATTTCAAGAGATACCATATGAACAAGAGCCAATGATACTCAAAGTCCAAAGTGCATTGAAAGAAGTGGCAAAGAACAAGGCACCAGGAATTGATGGAATAAAAATTGAAATCTTTCAGGAAAGTGAGGCAGTACAGGAGGCACTCACTCATTGCCAAGAAATTTGGAAGACAACTGTCTGGCCGACTGATTGGAAGAGATCAATGTTTGTGCCCATTCCAAAGAGAGGTGACCCAACGGAATGCGGAAATCATCGGACAATCTCTGTGATATCTCAAGTGAGCAAAGTTTTGCTAAAGGTAATACAGAAACGGCTGCAATCATACATTGACAGAGAACTTCCAGAGGTTCAAGCTGGATTCAGAAGAGGCCGTGGAACGAGAGATATCATTGCTGATGTCCGATGGATCTTGGCTGAAAGCAGAGAATATCAGAAGGATGTTTACCTGTGCTTTATTGACTACGTAAAGGCTTTCGATTGTGTGGATCATGACAAGCTATGGACAACATTGAGAAGTATGAGTATTCCAGAACACTTAATTGTACTTCTAAGAAATCTGTACCTAGACCAAGAAGCAGTTGTTCGAACAGAACATGGGAACACTGAATGTTTTAAAATTGGGAAAGGTGTGAGACAGGGTTGTATTCTTTCACCATACTTATTCAACCTGTATGCTGAGCAAATAATACGAGAAGCTGGGTTCTATGAAGAAAAATGTGGCATCAAGATTGGAGGAAGACTCATTAACAACCTGCGATATGCAGATGATACAACCTTGATCGCTGAAAGTGAAGAGGACTTGAAACATTTACTTATGAAGATTAAAGAGCACAGCCTTCGATATGGATTACATCTCAATGTCAAGAAAACAAAAATCCTCACCACTGGACCAATAAACAACATTCTTATCAATGGAGAAAAGATTGAAGTTGTCAAGGACTTCATTCTTCTTGGATCAATTATCAACACTCGCGGAAGTAGCAGTCAAGAGATCAGACGACATATTGCACTGGGCAAATCTGCTGCACAGGAACTTTTTAAAGTGTTGAAGAGCAGAGATGTCAGCTTGAGGACTAGGGTGCGCCTGACCCAGGCCATTGTGTTTTCAATAGCCTCATATGGATGCGAAAGCTGGACAGTGAATAAGGAGGATCGTAGAAGAATTGATGCCTTTGAGTTGTGGTGTTGGAGGAGAATACTGAAAGTGCCATGGACTGCCAAAAGAACCAATAAATCTGTTTTGGAAGAAGTGCAGCCAGAGTGCTCCTTGGAGGCCAGGATGGCTAAGCTTCGTCTCTCCTACTTTGGACATATTGTCTGGAGGAAACAATCGCTGGAGAAGGATGTCATGCTGGGTAGGGTGGAGGGTCAGAGAAAAAGAGGAATACCCCCAACGAGATGGATCAGCCAGGTGGCATCATTGATGGACTCAAGTGTGGCAGTGGTAGTGAGGTTGGCCCAGGATCGAACATTGTTTCGTTCTGCTGTGCATGGGGTCGCTATGAGTCGGTTCCGACTCGATGGCACCTGACAAAAACAACAACAAAGATTTACAGCCTGAGAAACCCTGTACAGTGTCACTATGAGTCAGAACCAACTCCACGGCACATAACCACCATCACCACCATAATTACTTATATACTGTCAGCCAAAATGTAAGTATGTTTAGGTAAAGACTACAACTTATGTCAACATGCCCACAAGTCTTAATACAGGTCTTAATTCTAAGTGCTGTGCTTTTAGACGAATGAAGTGATGAAAGAATAGACTTTGGTGACTCTAAAGAAGATGTCCCACTTGGGTCAAGCTTCTCTCTGAAGTGAAGTCTCCAATGTCTGTCATTCTTTACTTAGAAAGCACTCTTTTTGACTTTTCTCTTTTCCTTTTCCTTCCTCCACAAGAAGAACTACAAATAAAATCAATCAGGAGGTGTGCCTAATTGGATAAGACAAGAAAGTCTTCCTGGAGTAAATGATTTAGAAACAGATTTTGGAAAGAAAGTAGTAAGATGGGTTTTACTTGGCAAAGAGGAGGAAGAGAAAGCATAGCAGAAACGAGGTGTCCGTGAGTCAATACAGAATGGCAAAGGGTGTGGTGCAGTTGTGGAGAGAGGACAGGGGGTAGTTCATCTTGGCTAGAGCGGAATGTCCATAATGAAGAGTGAGGAGAAAGAGATGAGGTGGAAGTGGCCTAGCATAGAAGCTCCAAAAACCAGGCAAGGCAATCAAAGACTACTTTCTTTAGGCCTCATTGCTCGGCTTAACCCAGGTACCCTCTTGCTCAGAGGAGTTTAATCTCATAGTTGGTGTTAGCTGCTGTTGAGTCCACTCTGATTTATGGTGACCCCACCATCATTATGCTTTTTGGTACAAGTCCATTGTTGTAGCCACTGTGTATTTTGAATGATATAAGTCCGTTGTTGTAGCCACTGTGTATTTTTAGTGGACTGGGTGGTGTTTTGTTCTCTAGTACATGGGATCAATATGGGTCACAGCCAAGTTGACAGCACCTAATAACAACTATCCTAGACGGCTAATCTCCCAATACTATATCAATCAATATTCTGTTGTGATTCATGGACTTTTCACTGGCTAGTTTTCAGATTAGATTGTCAGCATATTTTCCCTAGTCTTTCTTAGTCTGGAAGTTCCACTGAAGCTTATTTACGATGGGTAACACTGCTTGATATTTGAAATATCAGTGACATAGTTTCCAGTATCATAGCAAAGCACGAGTCCACAGCACAACAAACTGATAGATGGGGTGGGGGTGGGGGTGGGGTAGATGTCAGAGTTTGGGGAGTGGACTCTAGAGTGAGGTTGCCTGATTGTAATCCTAACTCTACCATTTACCAGTTTGGGGAGTGGGTTCTAGAGTGAGATTGCCTGATTGTAATCCTAACTCTACCATTTACCAGTTTGGGGAGTGGGTTCTAGAGTGAGATTGCCTGATTGTAATCCTAACTCTGCCATTTACCAGTTTGAGGAGTGGATTCTAGAGTGAGATTGCCTGATTGTAATCTTAACTCTACCATTTACCAGTTTGGGGAGTGGGTTCTAGAGTGAGATTGCCTGATTGTAATCCTTACTCTGCCATTTACCAGTTTGGGGAGTG
>NW_006408603.1:5070698-5086928 GCF_000296735.1 Chrysochloris asiatica | reverse complement strand
CCATTTACCAGTTTGGGGAGTGGGTTCTAGAGTGAGATTGCCTGATTGTAATCCTTACTCTGCCATTTACCAGTTTGGGGAGTGAGTTCTAGAGTGAGATTGCCTGATTGTAATCCTAACTCTGCCATTTACCAGTTTGAGGAGTGGGTTCTAGAGTGAGATTGCCTGATTGTAATCTTAACTCTACCATTTACCAGTTTGGGGAGTGGGTTCTAGAGTGAGATTGCCTGATTGTAATCCTAACTCTGCCATTTACCAGTTTATGTGGAATTGGCAATGTAATTTAGCCTGTCGGTGCCTTTCTTTCCTCATCTTTAAAATGAGGAAAACAATACAAGTAGTACCTACTTCATGGATTTGTTATAAAAATTAAATCAGAACTTAGAACAGTGCCTGAATTACATAAGAAATAATTAGTTTATTATTCTATGAGAAAATCCCAAGACTGGTGTGCAATATTTTTGTTGTTGGTAAGTGTCATCTAGACTCATAGCAACCCTGGATAGGGTTTATAAGGAAGGAATGGGGTGTTTGAACAGCTGACCTTGTGGTTAGCAGTCCAGTGGTTTTCCTATAGTACCACACCAGGACTTCAATATTGGGGGCCACAAAATCAATCAAACCATGAATTTTGGAACTCAAGATGCCTATATCAGAAGAGATATCTTTCCATTCTTACCAAAGCAGTTCTGGGCAGTATTAGTTCCAGGGGCAACACCAGAGAGATCCTGAGAATGGGCCAAAGAGCTCTGTAGACTCCAAGGCCAAGTGTGGAGATCCATCTGGGTCCTGATAATGGGAAGGAGATCACGGGGAAACATCTGGTTCAAGGACTAAGCAGACACTACCATCTACAGAGGAGACAGGATTCAGGTCAGAGAAAGAGGGGCAGTCCAGGAGAAAGGAAATGGGACAGGGTTGGGCTGCCCACCTCCAATGTCAAGTGCCAGGGGAAGGTGCCTCATTAGCAAGAGGAAACCAACTCCAGAGCCGCTAGGGCCTTGTGTCATCGCAGAAACGCTCTGAGAAAGTCAGTAAACAGGTATTTGGGGAGGCTTTCTTGAAATCCCTGTGAACACATTCTTAGCCAAGAATATAAGTTGGGAGAAAGGAGCTGCCAACTTGTGAAAGGGGCTGAGTATTATGAAGAGAGTATTACATCCCCCTCTGGGAAAGACGACTGACACGGCCAAGAAACTTAATGAGATTCAATATCCTGCTTCCTCTCGCTGTTCCTTTGCAAGGATTGGAACGCAAATCTCCGGAGTGGATGAGGTTATTTGATGCTGAGTAAAAAGCAAGGTGGTTTGCAGCAAGTGTTTGCTAAGTTTTCCTTGGGCTTAAAAGGCCAGCAGGGGCCTTTCTTTGCAAAACAAGAAGGAAAGGAAAAACAAAGCCTGCATGTAGAGATCCTGCAAAGTTTCCCTTTATGTTAATTCTTCAGAACAATCAAAAAGGAGTCTCAGTACTGACAAGATGCTGTCAGCTCTGTTAAGTGTCCCAGGAAGGGCTAATCAATTCAGAGAATAGAATCTCTCCCCACTGCAGGACTGGATAAGAGTTGTCTTGTTTTATTCACCTGGGAGTGGAGTAGAGGAAGTTATTAAAAAAAATAAAATAAAAGTTAGGTGCTAGGGGGTGGAGGGCTAGGGAAATTAACATTACTTAAGTGCCTCCCAAGCCAGATACTAAGCTAGGCACAATGCATAAATTATCTCTTGAAAATGCTAAGATAAGATTCTAACCATAGCTATATCAATATATGATTAATTGTCTTTGAAAAGAAAGAAAATAAAAGCCTTATAGTTAAACAAGCTTAAGTTCAAATCCCGGTTCTGTTCATTACTCACCTTAACAGCAATTTCTTCTTCAATAAAATGCGGGACTATGTGCAAGTTCCCAGCAGAGTCTGGTATATAGTATAGGAGGTACTCAGTAAATATTTGTTCACTTATTAATTTGTCTACCAGGTTGGGGGCCAGTTAGGGGAAGAGAATGGGATTGACCTGTATTCTAGTTTGACTTTGCCACTTACAAACTACATGACTTGGTACAACTTTTGTTCAGCCTCTTGGGCTTCAAATTTCTCCTTCTTGCGACTGAAAACAAAACAAAATACCCAAACAGGATTATTGTGAAAGTGAAATGAAATAATATCTGTAAAATGCATAACACAGTACCTAGCAATTTGAAAACTCTGTACACAGTAGTTATTAGTACCACCTAATAAGGAGCTCTGGTAGCATAGTGGTTACGATACGGGCTGTGAACCTTAAGGTCGGTAGTTCAAAACTACCAGCTGTTCCATGGGAGAAAGATGAAACTTTCTACTTCTGTAAAGATTTACGGCCTCAGAAATCCTGTATGGGTCACTATGGCTCGCAAACTACTCAACAGCACTTTACAACAACAACACACTAGGTGAATGGTCTATAAGAGTTGGTGCTGGGGAGGGACAGGAAGAGGTTAGCATCTAAATGACTACATGTACAGTTTCAATAACCTCATATGGATGTGAAAGCTGGACAGTGAATAAGGAAGATCGTAGAAGAATTGATGCCTTTGAGTTGTGGTGTTGGAGGAGAATACTAAAAGTGCCATGGGCTGCCAAAAGAACCAATAGATCTGTTTTGGAAGAAGTGCAGCCAGAGTACTCCTTCGAGGCCAAGATGGCTAAACTTCGTCTCTCATACTTTGGACATATTGTCAGGAGGGAACAGTCGCTAGAGAAGGATGTCATGCTGGGTAAGATGGAGGGTCAGAGAGAGAGGGGAAGACCCCCAACAAGATGGATCAGCCAGGTGGCATCATTGATGGCCTCAAGTGTGGCAGTGGTGGTGAGGTTGGCCCAGGATCAGACATTGTTTCGTTCTGCTGTGCATGGGGTCGCTATGAGTCGGTTCCGACTCGATGGCACCTGACAACAACAACAACACAGTTCCCAAGTATCTGAACCTGATCCTGCAGGTGAGTAATGATAATGATGTAACTAGCCTGGCAGTTACAAAAGTGAAAGCCCATCACCTAACTCAGCTTTCATTATGAATGGTGAAGGTAAGTGAGCAGACAACAGTCCTCACAGACTGTTCTCTAGGTATCTGCTGGACATCTACACAGTAGCCTGCTGATCTTCCAACTCAGGCGGACTAAGTGTTTGGTAGCCTTGGGAAATCTATTCCTACTTACAGTACTGTAATATCCAGCTTGAAAAACAAGTCACCCACAACTACTGCAAAGAGAAATGTGTTGATACCACAGACCACACACCACATCATCTTGCTGGAAGAGGATAGCTGAATAGTCTCTCTCTACTGAAGACCTGATGATGTCACTGATGGAGCACTTAGGGGAAGGAGGAGGAAGGAGAAGGCAGCTGACTTTCAGGCTCCATCCACAGAGACTTGTCCTGGAGAGCACTTTCCTCTTGGTTCCTTGCTCTGTTTCCTTCCTTGCACTTGGCAAGCTGGGAAGTTGGGATGCTCTAAGCTTTTGCAGACTCATCTTTTATTGCCAATGACAGTTTGAGCTTATTAAAAAGTAGGCACTGCCTCCTCCCTGCCAGGTCTTGGGGAAGGTTGAAGTTGATTAATGTTCATGAGGCCAGAAAGAAGAGGGAGGAGCGTATGATTTGACCATCTCACAGAGAGGAAAATGAGGTCAGACAGGCATCTAAAAGGTAAAGGGGTACAAAGCCAGCCCTACAGAATGAACCTATTGTTGTTGTTCAGTGACATCAAGTTGGTACCAACTCATAGTGACCCTATGCACAACAGAACGAAACACTGCCCGATCCTGGGCCAAACTTAAAATTGTTGCGACACTTGAGCCCATTAATGCTGCCACTTGGCCAATCCATCTCACAGGAGGTCTTTTTTTTCTCTGACCCTCCACCTTACCAAACATGATTTCCTTCTCCAGCGACTGGTCCCTCCTGACAATATGTCCAAAGTATGAGAGACGAAGTTTGACCATCCTGGCATCCAAGGAGCACTCTGACTGCACTTCTTCCAACACAAATCTGTTGGTTCTTTTGGCAGCCACAGCACTTTCAATAGTCTCCTCAAACATCATAACTCAAAAGCATCAATTCTTCTACGGGGTCTTCCTTATTCACTGTCCAGTTTGTGCATGCATATGAGGTTATTGAAAATACCATGGCGTGGGTCAGGTGCACCTTAGTCCTCAAGCTGTCATCTTTGCTCTTCAATACTTTAAAAAGGTCTTGTGCAGCAGATTTACCTAATATCGTTTGATTTCTTGACTGCCACAACCATCAGTGTTGATGGTTGATCCAAGAAGAATGATGTCTTTGACAACTTCAATCTTTTCTCTGTTGATGAGAATGTTGTTTACCAGTCCAGTGGTGAGAAATTTTGTTTTCTTTATGTTGAGATGCAATCCATACTGAAGGCTGTGCTCTTTGATCTTCATCAGTAAGTATTTTAAGTCCTCTTCACTTTCAGCAAGCAAGGTTATATCATCTGCATATTGCAGGTTGTTTATGAGTCTTCCTCCAATCCTGATGCCACGTTTTTCTTCATATAACTTTCAGGCTCCATGTCAGTTTGTCATACTGTGGTGTCTTGTGAGTTGCTGTGATTCTGGAAGCTATGCCATGGGTATTTTAAATACCAGCAGGGTCATCCATGGTAGACAGTTTTCAGATGAGCTTCCAGATGAAGACAGATTAGGAAGAAGGAGAGACAAATTACTTCTGAATATTTAGTCACTGAAAACCTTATAAGTAGCAGAGAAACAGTGTCAACTCTATTAGACCACCCCATTTGAAGGCTACATGAACATAGTCAGTCTAGCGTCTTGTTAGATTGTAGGGATTTCCCCAAAGTTCATTATGTTTA
Organism: Chrysochloris asiatica; assembly: GCF_000296735.1. NCBI lineage: Eukaryota > Metazoa > Chordata > Mammalia > Afrosoricida > Chrysochloridae > Chrysochloris > Chrysochloris asiatica. The sequence continues at coordinate 5,082,069 of NW_006408603.1, read as the reverse complement.
CTACCAGCCCCTTTGATTGGGACTGTCTTAGGTTTTGGAAACCATCATGGGGAACAATGACTGGTTGCCAATTTACTTTCTAGTGATTGTTTGATTTGGGTAAACTAAGTGCTGGAAGGAACCAACTTCAGAAAGCAGAAGGGAGTTATGAATGGTGAGGGCCATTGACGGTCTAATTAAGAGTTGATTATCTTCAACATGGCTAAGAGGAGATCCAAGTTCATGTCTCCAATATTCTAGTTACTTAGTGTGTTGGATTTGGAAAAGTCAGTGATCCCATCTGAGAGTTGGTTTCTGCATTTGTAAAGTGAAGAGAATAGTGTTATTATTATGTTAGTATTGTTAACAGATATTTATTGATCAATATAATTATGTTCCTGGGATTTTGAAATGAATAAAATGTGGCCCTGACCTTAAGGCACTTACAATCCAATCTACCTATTTGTATCAAATACTTTTACATCACTACAAATCCTCTTGACTTCACCTGTCGTTTATCTCACAATCCCACGTGCTGCTGAAGCTTCCAGCTTTATCTGACTTCATATAGCCACAAGCTAGCAATGCCTCACCTCATGACCATGCTGCACAGCTCTTGTTTTCTACCTTAAGGCTTTCCTGTTGACATTGAGGCATGGAACATATTGGGAACATGATTGGTACCCACACATATGCAACCTAGAAATGCAGGAGAGTTAATGCTTCATGAGTTAAATTTGACAAATAGCAGATAGAGCTAGTGGATGAATTCTCCATTTCTCTCTCTCTGGGTGAATTGTGCTAAAATGTAATTTACATACTTCTTATAGGATTGTCCTGTAACAAAATAATCAGTCACACTTAGCAATACTTAGTTAGTAATGCATTATTACAGTAACTCTCCATTCTTCCTTGCTTCACTCCCTTGATCTTAGTTTTGCTCTCTGGGATTGTACCCTCAAAACAAACAAACAAACAAACAAAAAACCCAATAATATATAAGCCTTTTCTTCAGGCTCTGTTTGCTGGGGAATTCAAGTTAAGACAATAGGTATCAGGAGTGGACCTAGAAAGGAGATCCTCAGGATAGGATTTGGAGATGAATTACCCAGTGTTTGATAGCAATAAGGACTCTACCTCTGCTAGTGAGGAGGGTGGTAATAATTTGCAGCATGCAGTGATATGAAAACACTAAACTTTTACCTTTTGTTAATTGGGATAAAGTACAAGATGAAAGATTGAAATATGTGGAGGATATGGTGCTTGCAAAATATGGCAGCACTGATAATTATATAAAATGAGTTAGCTTTTCTTAACTGCATTGGAAATCTTGACTAAACAAAATGATAGGCTTAGGGAAGCTAACTGCCAACTGCACTGCGCAGTGTGACAGTCAGAGGCTCTCTATGGCAGCTTTAAGGAGACTCATCTCCTAAAACTGTAGGACGCACAGTGCTGAAAATCAAGCTCAGAGACTTATTGTAAGGATACTATGACTGCCAAGAGTAATGTACAGACTCCACTTTCTTACGTTAGAGTCAGGGCTAAGATAGTAAAAGAGAGGATTGTAAAACCTGGAATGGGGATTTTGGGGTGGATAAGCCTGAGAATTGTGAACCCTAAGATTCTCTAGAACCCTGAAAGCTGGCAAAAGCAGTTCCTCCCCATTCACCAGAGGAGAGCAGCGTTCTGCTTGGAGACCATGCAGTGAATTCACCTGAGTCAGGTGCCTTGAATGATGGTAACTGTTCTCTCCAAGATATTCCACTATCCCTTAATACCGCTAGGACAATAACTAAAACTAGCTATCAACACCAATCTCGTCAGTCCATGCTCTGGACGGAAATAGCTTATAGGCTAAGGGAATCGCACAATCTTGTTAACATGTACTGACAGGAACTAGGGTTGTTGTTGTTGTTAAGTACTGTAGAATTGGTTCTGACTCATAGTGAGCCTGTACAAAGTTTCTGAGGCTGTAAATCTTTATGGGAGCAGAAAGCCTCATCTTTCTCCCGTGGACCAGCTATTAGTTTCGAACTGCCGACCTTGAGGTTAGCAGCCCAATTCGTAACCACTATGCTACCAGAGCAATGGATCTTTGTAGAAGAGGAGTTATAATGGAAATATTTTTGGCATGGGAAAACTCACCTATATTCTGTTAAGGATACCTAGTTGTTGTTGTTGTTATGTGCTGTGGAGTTGGTTCTAACTCATAGCGAACCTGTACAGGGTTTCTGAGGCTGGAAATCTTTACGGGAGCAGATAGCCTCATCTCTCTCCTGCGGAACAGCTGGTAGTTTTGAACTGTTGACCCTGTGGTTCGCAGCCTGATTCATAACCACTACGCTACCAGAGCTCCTTAAGGATGCCTAGAGCCCATCCTAAATATGTTGGGATGACTCCTTAGAATTTGGACATAATGATGGCTGATAAAAAATGAAGTGATTTTGGATTGGTGCAGTATTGAGGAAGGGCTCACAAGGTTCAGGGTGAATGCTAGAATGGATGTTCTACACAAGACCTGAGAAGCTACCATCTAATTACATTCTCCAGGATGGCTTAAGGGACAGTCCCTTCACTAGGGCATTTAGAGACAATGGGGGGGGGGGGTATGGGCACTAGAATTTTTGAGAGCCTAGTGATGGCTTTGCATCTGGCGAATGTGCTGCACAAGACCTCTTTAAAGTATTGAAGAGCAAAAATATCAATTTGAGGGCTAAGGTGCCCCTGATCCAAGCCATGATATTTTCAATAACCTCACATGCATGTGAAAGTTGGGCAATGAATAAGGAAGACTGTGGAAGAATTTATGCATTTGAGTTATGGTGTTGGAGGAGAATATTAAAAGTATCATGGAATGCCAAAAGAACAAACCAATCTGTATTGGAAGAAGTATAGCAGAATGCTCCTTGGAAGCCAGGATGGTCAAACTCATCTCTCAAAATTCAGATTTATTATCAGGACAGACCATTCCTGGAGAAGGATATCACATTTGGTGAAGTGGAGGGTCTTAAAAAAAAGGGAAGACCCCAAGGAGATGGACTGGCACAGTGGCAGCAGCAATGGGTTCAGGTTTAGCAATGATTGTGAGGTTGGCCCAGGAACAGGCAGCGTTTCGTTGTGTTGTGCCTAGGGTCACTATGAGTCAGTGCCAACTTGGTGGCACCTAACAACAACTACAACAGCCAAGTGATGACTTTCCTCTAGAAACTACAGTTGCTGGTTGGAGATTCTGCTGGAAACTGGGATTCCTAGTATTCATAGATTTGATAAGATTTAAGAGTGGTAGAGTTTAGATGGCTACATTTAACCATCAGAATCATGGTAAACATAATTGTTGTAGTGGACAGTAAGATCAAAGTAGAAATCAAGGTACTTTGAACATCAGGAGTCTGTGGCAAGCACAGTAGTGTGCTGGTAAATGCTTAACAACCAGTTTTCTGGGGAAACAAAAATCCACCTTGATTTAGGCACTTGCCAATTTGTATAATGTAAATATTTTCACATGGTCATTTTTAAACTTTAAGGAATTCTAGTGGTACAATGGTTAAACATTGGACTGCTAACCACAAGATTGGCTGTTGGAACCCACCTAGGAAACCCGGTAGGGTACTTCTACTCTGTCCTACAAGGCTGCAATGAGATGGAATTGACTTGATGGCAAAAAATAACAACATGACTCCATTGAATGCAGTCAGGAAGAGATATGCACAATTGGCTCTTGTGAGCACGTATGAAATGGTTCTAGCATACCATTAGACAATGTCTCATATATCATGGTACTTCTAGAGTCAATTAGACTATCTCTTGACTAACATATCTGTATTTTAAAAAATTGCAGTCTTTCACTTACTTTCTTTGTCTAAGACATTGCAAAGACCCAAAGCCAACTGATTGGCAAGGAGACTGGATTTTCTTGAGAAAGAAACCTGTAGTGTCCCTCTAAGTATGTGTGGTAAATAGTCAATAGTCCATAGGGTCAGTTACTGGGTTTATGTGTATTAGGAAAAGGAGAATAATCTGAATTTTCAAGAACTGTTGGAGTTGACACTGACTCAAAGAACTTTCGTGTTTGAAACTATGACTTATTATCACAGTCCTACGGTTAGAGAAAGGAGCTCGGTAGCATAGTGATTATGAATTGGACTGCCAACCTCAAGGTCAGCAGTTTGAAACTACCAATGGTTCTGCGGAGAAAGATGAGGCGTTCTGTTCCCATAAAGATTTATAGCCTCAGAAATCCTGTGCAGGGTCGCTATGAGTCAGAACCGACTCCACGGTACTTAACAAGGTTAGAGAGGGAGTTTATGGAGACAAGGTGATAAATAGAATCCTGACCCTACTCCATCTTCCAATGGTCCACTGAGTCTATAGTCTCATTCTGTGGTAATATCCCTGATCTCCAAGTGTAAAACTGAGATCGATGTTCTTAATTGCTAGAGGACTTCTCTGACTTGTGAAGTAATAGTCATTATATTAGTAATGGCCAACACCCCACCTTCTATGCTGACCAAGATAGTAACCAGAAGCAAAATCCAGTGGAACGGCAGAGGTTAGTGCCACAATTCTAGAGTCCTGTGTGGCATTGTAGGATAAGCACTGGACTGTTAACTGCAAGGTCAGAGGTTCAAACCCAGCAGCTATTCCTTGGAAACTCTATCAGAGTCACTATGAGTCAGAACCAACTCAACTGCATCTAACAACAACAACAGCAACAAGTGCCACAGTCAGAGTTAAAAACTATAGAGTTGATAGTCTAATTATATCCTCATTTAATTTATCTGTCAGGCACCTGCAAAAGCCAGATGAATTAGCGTATCTGACTGTGGACTATCATAAACTTATATAAGTCATGGTCTCAACCATAGTTGCTATTGCTACATACAATAATATATACTTTTAATTTACATTAATAAAACATATGAAAGTGGCAGTATTATACATTTACTGTCTTTTGAAAGGGCTATGTTGATTTTATTGACCTCCATCAAGATGCAGTCCACAAAGATCTTAAGCATCTTAGAATTCCAAAGAATATCATTACGGTCCACTATTAATGATATCTTCCTAACTGAACTAGCGAGCAGGAAGTAGCAACTATTTCAGATGTCTTAGTGAAACTTATGGAGTGCTGGTTAGAACTCTAGGATAAGTACTGGACCTCAAGATTGACTGTTCAAATCCACCAGTCGCTCCTTGGAAACCCTATACAGGATCACTATAAGTGGGAACCTATTTGATGGCACTTAACAACAACAAATGAGACACATGGGTATTAAAGGAGGAGAGATACATCACAGGATATTCCATAAGATTCATATTGATGAAGTTTAAGAGTCCAGTGGTCTGTGGCATATCAGGACATTCACTCTAAGTCAAAGATCCAGTGGCTGCACTTTTCACCTCCTTCCATCAAGAAAATGGCAGAGTGCGGGTGCACTTCTTCAGATTTTAGGGTAGAATATAAATTTTTGTTCTGACTAAAATTTTAGATGACTCAGAAGGTTTCCAGTTTCAAATAAGGCTGAGAACAAAAGCGAGTTCTACAGCAGCCCGAGTAGCAGAATAAGCTACCTGCCACTAGGAATATATGACTCAGTTGGTCTGACGCTGTTTGAGATATCTATTGTGGATATTCTCTGCAGTCTTTGGCAAGCTTCAACAAGAGAGTTAAGGTGCAGAACCTAAAGTTCTGGAAAAAGGCCATATCTTCTGCAGCAAAAAACTAGTTTCCATTTGAAAACAGCTCCTTGTACATTAATGGATCCAATAGACACTAAACACCTGACCTTGACATACCAAGTGGTTATGTGACCTGAACGTCCCATTATGAACTGGCTAGGTCAAATAAACTAAGTCAACTAAACACAATTATCAGTTGTCTAATATTAATAATATTTTTAAAATCAGACCAAATTAAATTAAAAGAGGCATAAATAAATTACCTGAACATGTGGCCCAGAGTCCTATGTTATCTACCTGTAGTACACTAATGTTTTACCCTCTACTCAGACCTATGGCTTTAAGGGGATTATCCCATGATCACCTGAGGGAGAAAGAAAGAACTAAGGTCAAGTGCACAGATAATTTAGCAGAATATTGTTGTTGTTCAGTGCCATCTAGTCATAGTGACCTTGGAAAGCATTTTCCAGGATCCACTGGTGGGTGTGAACTGTGTATCTTGTGTTTTGAAGTCTAGTGTTGATCCTACTGCGCCACACCAGCAGTGCATTAGCAGAATACATTGGCCCTGAATGTCTTGGGGAAGAAGAACCCTCCCAGACAAATGTTACAACAATACACTTGTATATCCATTTGGATGAAAGGAGAAACACCCTGCAGTGTATATAAGAGGAAGCTTCAAAACGTTTGTAGAAACTTTTAATTCTATCGTTCCACAAACTTTTGGAAGATCCTTCATATATGTATATATATCCCTGGTGGGATGGTTGTTGGGCTGTTAACCACAGGGTTGGCTGTTCGAATCCACCAGTGGTTCTGTGGGAGAAAGATGAGGCTTTCTTCTTCTGTAGAGACTGACAGCCTTGGGAACCCTGTATAGGGTCTCTATAAGTCAGAATTGACTCCACAGCACACAACAACAAATGTATATATACACAGTCATGGTGGTGGTGGTGGTTGTATGCCATTGAATTGAATAGGACTCATAGTGACCCTGTATAGTGTTTCTGAGCTATAAATCTTTACAGAGCAGAATATATATATAAATATAAATATATATTTATTTATTTATATGTTGTTGTTGTTAAGTGCTGGTGTGATACTGTAGGATAAATAAGAACTGGACTGCAAAGTCAGTTTGAACCACAAGGTCAGCAGTTCAAACTCACCAGTTGCTCCTCAGAAAGCCTATACAGGGTTGCTATGAGTAAAAACTGACTCAACAGCACTTAACAACAACAACAATGTAAATTCAAAAATATTCCTACTAGGGTTCCAGTTCGTACATGCATGGGTTTATTCCAAATAAAATGTGCTTAAAATGTCTTTGTGGTCAGGGGATGACTACAAACAAGTTCTCTTAGTAATACACTTGCCTTAGTCATATTACTATTGTTGGGTGTCCTGACTCATAGCTTCCCTATGTGCAACAAAGCAGAACACTGCCTGGTCCTGCGCCATACCCACAACTGTTATTATGCTTGAGCCCATTGTTGCTCCACTGTGTCAATCCATCTCATCAGGGGTTTTCCTCTTTTTCAATAACCCTCCTGACAACGTGTCCAAAGTACAAGAGATGAAGTCTTGGCAGCCTCCCTTCTAAGAAGCTCTCTGGCTGTACTTCTTCCAAGACAGATTTGTTTATTCTTCTGGCAGTCCATTGTACTTCCAATATTCTTTGCCAATACTGTAATTCAAATGCATCAATTCTTCTACGAGCTTCTGTAATCATGTGCATATGAGGTGATTGAAAACATCATGGCTAGGGTCAGGCACACGTTAGTATTTAAAATGACATCCTTGCTTTTTAACACTCTAAAGGGTTGTTTTTTTTGCAGCAGATTTGCCGGGTGCAGTATGTGTTTTAGTGTTTATGTGACTGTTGTTTCCATGAGCATTGATTGTGGATCCAAGCAAAATGAAGTCTTTGACAGCTTCAATCTTTGTTTTTAATTTAGGTACAATCCATAATGAAGGTTGTAGTCTTTTATCTTCATCAGAAAGTATTTCAAGAGTTATTAATAAGCATATTTCAGGTTGTTAATGAGTCTTCCTCTAATCCTGATGTCATATTATTCTTCATATAACCCTGCTTCTTGGATATTTTGCTCATCAACAGATTGATTAAATAGGGTGAATAGATACAACCCTGGAGCACATCTTTCCTGATTTCAAACTATCCAGTATCCCTTTGTTCTGTTATAACCACTGCCTCTTGGTCTAGGTACAGGTTCGTCATGAGTTCAATAAAGTGTTCTGGAATATCTACTCTTTACAATGTTATCCATATATTGTGATGATCCACACAGCTGAATGCTTTTACATAGTCAATAAAACACAAGTAAGAATTTTTCTGGCATTCTCAACTTTCAACCAATATGCTTCTGATGTCAGGAGTGATATCATTCCTCCATGCCATCTTCTAAATCCAGCTTGAATCTCTATCAGTTCCCCAACGATATACTGCTGAGACCATTTAAAAATTATCTTCAGTGTATTTTTACTTGCAAATGATATTAATGACATTGTTTGAATATTTCTGCATCCCTTTGGGTTATCTTTATTTGGAATGTGTACAAATATGAATGTCTTTCGAATGGTTGGCCAGCTATGTCTTTCAAATGTCTTGGCATAGATAAGTGAATGCCTCCAGCCTTGCATCAGTTTGTTGAAACATTTCAGTTTGTATTCCAGCAATTCCTGGAGCTTTGTTTTTCACCAGTGTCTTCATTGCAGCTTGGACCTCTTCCCTCAATATCATCAATTCTTGGTCACATGGTCCCTCTTGCAATGCTTGAACATTGGCCAATTCTTTTCGGCCAATGTATTTTCCTTTCATCTTCATATGATGCTTTCTGAACCATTCAATATTTTCCCCAGAAAAACCTTCAATATTGCAACTAGAAACATGCATTTTTTAAAATTTACTTCTTTCAACTTGATAAATGCTAAGCATGTTCTTCCATTTTGACTTTTTAACTCCAGGTCTTTGCACATTTAATTGTTTTCTTAAGCTGTACTTTGTAAAATTTTGTTCAGCTCTTTTATTTCTTCTCATTGCTTTAGCTTCTGTATGCTCAAGAGAAAATTTCAGAGTCTCTGCTAATATCCACTTTGTTCTTTTCTTTATTTTTAATGACCTTTTGTTTTCTTCATGCATAATGCTTTTGATATCACTTGGACATGTGACCCAAAGTCTTCTGGTTTTCAGTTAGTGGTGTCTAATGTATTAAACCTGTTCTTAATATGATCTCTGGTTTTCAGTCAGTGGTATCTAATGCATTAAGCCTGTTCATAATATGATCTCTAAATTCAGTTGAGATATGCTCAAGGTCATATTTTGACACTCATGGACTTGTTTAATTTTCTTCAGCTTCAGCCTGAACTTGCATATGAGCAATTGATGGTCTGCTCCACAGTCAGCCCCTGGCCTTGTTTGGCTGATAATTTCTACCCACAAATGCAGGCAATTTGATTCCTGTGTATTCCGTCTGGTAAGGTCCACATGAATAGTCACCATTTATATTGTTTGAAAAATATATTTTCAATGAACAAGTCCTTGGTCTTGCAAAATTCTATCACTCAATCGCCAGCATCATTTCTATCATCAAGCCCATATTTTCCAACTACTGATCCTGCTTCTTTGTTTCCAATCTTACAATTCTAATCACCAGTAATTAACAATGCATCTTGATTGCATGTTTGATCAATTTCAAAATGAAGATGTTGGTAGAATTCTTAAATTTCATCATCACAAACTTCAGTGGTTGGTGCGTAAATTTAATAATAGTGGTATTAACTAGTTTTCCTTGTTGTTGTTGTTAAGTGCCATCAAGTCAGTTGTGACTCATAGCAACCCTGTATAGGGTTTCCAATGAGCACCTGGTGGGTTTGAGCCACCAACCTTGTGGTTCACAGTCCAGTGCTGATCTTACAGTGCCACAGCAAAGTCCAGTTTTCCTTTTAGGCATATGGATATTATCCTATTACAGACAGCATTGGATTTCAAGATAGATCTTTAAATGCTCTTTTTGACAATGAATCCAGAGCTATTCCTTTTCAGTTTGTCACTTCTAGTATATTAAACCATGTAATTGTCTGATTCAAAATGACTAATAGCAGTCCATTTCTGTTCACTAATACCTAGGATATCTATCTTTATTGTTTCATTTTTGACAATTTCCAACTTTCCTAGATTCATTCTTTGTACATTCCACATTTCAGTTATTAGTGAATGTCCATACATTAAACAGTTTGATTATTAATGGATGTTTGGGTTCTAATTTTGAATTCTGTGCAATCAGCAAATTAAGGTCCCCAAAGCGTTGATCCATCGACATCATTATGGTCAACTCTACTTTGCGCTCTCTCCCAGTCATATTTTGAGTGCCTACCAATCTGAGGGGTTCATCTCCTGTACTATATCAGACAATGTTCTGCTGATATCTGTAAGCTTTTCAGTGGCTAACCATTCAGAAATGGTCACCTCCCCTTCTTCCTAGTCTGCCTTAGTCTGGAAGCTCCACTGAAACTTGTCCACCATGGGTGACCCTGCTGGTATTTAAAGTATCAGTGGCATAGCTTTCAGCATCACAACAACACACAGCTACCACAGTGTGACAAACTGACAGATGAATGCTGGAAGTCATGTTAGAGTGCCTTACAACAACAATAACAAAAAAATGTCCAATTAAAACAGTGACTTCTGGGAACAAATTTTTACAGCAAGGATCATTCCCACCCCCTGAGTATGCAAGGTTAACAGAGATGAGCAACTTAGACATTGGCTATCCAAAAGGGGGGCTACAAAAGCAAGAAACTGGCTTAAAAGCTTTCAAGAGGGAGCCCTACATCCAGAGGGCATAGAGGAAGGTAGAATCTCCACTGAGTAGTATCCAATCTGTCTGGGCAGGGCTGATGAAAGGAGATGAGGATACAAAGGAGATTATGGTTCATTAGTGAATAATTGCTATCAGGATTGACTGTGAGGGTTGGAAATGTAAAGGTAGACATTTTGTAGCAAAACGAGAGGAGTGGTTGACTTTGCAGTCCAGGAGCAGAGGTCTGTGGGACCATCAAGGGAGAGGAGCAGAGTGTGGGACTCTACCCAGAGAAGCATTGACGCCAGAGACGGAGGCAGTGACGACAAAGACATGGAGAGAGAGTGGCTGGGGACTCTGGATGCAGGGAGGGAGAGGAGCTGTGTGCTGGTGGTGGTGGGGAGGTGGGCAAGCTTGCAGGGTATATACCCTGTGGTTGTCTGATGATGCATGGAGGGGATTTTAGTCATTGCAATGAAACAAAGTAAGATAGGATGAATGCAAAGCTCCTATTCTCCCATGTAAACTACCACATAATTCACAATAAAAACTTAATAAAAAAATTTAAAAAGAGGAAAACAAACAGTGGCTGCTGTGGTGATTACTGGGTCAGTTCAGTTCAACCCAGAGATTACAGCAGATTACAGAAGCAGGTTTTTGTGATTCCCAGGGGATAATCTTGATAGGGAGTATGGTAGCTCCATAGGAGAAGCAATGGACTGTGAACCAAAAGGTGAGCAGTTGGAACCCACCAGTCATTCCATGGGAGAAAGATAAGGCTTTCTGCTCCCACAAAAGATTTAAAACCTCAGTAACCTTATACAGGATCACTATGGGTTGGAACAGACTCCATGGCACTTCTAACAACAATTCTTTTTTTTTTTTTTTTT
>NW_006408603.1:5048593-5067707 GCF_000296735.1 Chrysochloris asiatica | reverse complement strand
ATTCTGTGTTGTTGTTGGCGGAGCTCTCTGCTATACGTCCACCCGATACGCCATCTTGTTTGTTCTCCTCTAACAACAATTCTTGATAGATTTTCTTGACAGGTACAGGACAATCACAAGAACTTATTGGGAAGACGCTTGAAGAAAACAGAAATATGCACTGGTGAGAAAAGACCAAGAAAAGCGTGCCAAAGTTTTTTTTTTTTTTCCACTATGACAATTTTGTTGGAGAACCTTACCCCATCCACCCTACATCACTGATCTTTCCCCTTCAGTCTTCTTTTTGCTCCCCAAACTCAAAGAACATTTCAAAAGAACACTATTTGAGTCTCTCAAGGATTCCAAACCTGCCATTTTGATGTGGTGTAAATCAAAGAGCACCGAATTCTTCAGGGAATGGTTAGAAAGATGGAAACACAGAATTTAGGAGACCTAGGTTGGGAATATGTTGACAAACAATAGCTTTACATTTTAATTTTTTTATTTAATAAAGGTTTTGTGAGTTTTTAGCAATACTTTTGGAGCTACTCTCACATATACATATATTACATCAGGAGAGAAAGGGGAATAACCTCAACAGAATGTATTGACACTCGCTATAATAATGGGCTCAAATGTAGCAATGATTATGAAGATGATGCAAGATCAAGCAGTGTTTTATTCTTTTGTTTATAAGGTCTCTATGATATGGAACCAACTCAACAGCACCTAATAACAGCAATATACATAAGGAAGGCTTCAAAAAAATTCATGGAAAAAATTCATTATTGTTTCATTCCATTTTTCCACTAATTTTTTTAAGCCAACCTTGTAGTTCAAAATGACCTGGTGGCCCAGTGCTTATCCTATCATGCTACACCAGGACTCCCTCTTATATAAGCTCTCATCAAGCCTGAGCTAGATAGTGCCAATGTGTTGATCCCTTCTATGGTGGTTGTTTTTAAGTACGTACTGAGTTCTGACTCATGGAGACTGAATATCGGGTTTCTGAGGTTATAAATCTTTGCAGGAGCAGGAAGCCTCATCTTTCTTCTGAAAGGCATCTGATGGGCTGTAACCTCTGAACTTGTGTTTCACAGTCCAGTGTTTATTCTACAGACCCACCATGCTTCCCCATCTTATGGTTGTTGTTGTTGTTGTTAAGTGTGGTCAAGTTGATTCCAACTCATAGCAACTCTATATAGGGTTTCCAAGGAGCAGCTGGTGAGCTTGAACCGCCGACCTTGTAGTTCAAACTGACCTTGTGGTCCAATGCTTATCCTACTGTTCCATGCCAGGACACCTAACAATATGGTACCCCATACAATATTGCCTCATATCAAAGGATTTACTTTACAAACAAGAAAATCTGACCAGTAACCCTGTATAGGGTTTCCAAGGAGCATTTTATGGGTTTGAACTGCTGACATTCCAGTGCTGATCCGACAGCACCACACCAAGCCTTGGAAATTCCATGGGGACATTTCTACTCCATTGTATGAGGTCATTATGAGTCAGAAAAGGCTCCACAGCAGTGGATTATAGAGCTTCTTACCTTTTGTTATGGGACTTTCCTGCTGTTGCCAAGGTTTAGCATGCATCAGGATCTTGCTTGGCATTCATAAATTTGCAACTCAAAAGTGTGAAAGAGTTAATACCCAAGGGATAAACCTTTAGCCAGAGGAAAAAAGGAGTCAGTGGATAAATTCTTCCTCTTCTTTCCTCCCAGATGAACTATCTGAGATATAATTCATGCAGCTTCTCAGAGAACTATACCATGAAATCAAACAATCACTCACATATCATAGCAACAAGTTTGTTGCTCTGATCTATATATTGGTATTCTCTTCTTCTCTGCTTCACTCCCATTTTCTCTCACTCCTGCACCTTGGGCTACCATGCCCTATTAAGCTAGTATTACATACACTTTTATCTCAGGCTTTTCTTTATGGGGAACCAGATTAAGACACTACTCCAAACCAACAAACACAATTTCAGAGGACAGTTTTATGGAAACCCTTGTTCTCTAGAACTTGGTTTTGTCTATTCCATTACTCTGTAAGATCACTGAGATAAGAATGTATGTTCACCCTTCAATCTTATTCTTAGGTGAGTAAAACACTAAATGCTGAGTCACACAGTTGATTCTTTCTCAGGATAGTGGGTTTTTCTAACACAGTGTTTATTGATTTATGCAAACCTTTCTATAGTCACATTTGAATACCCCTCTTATTAACAACCCAAGTGTGATCACAATAGTGTAGGGGGAAGTACAGGGAAGACTCATTTTGAGGAGACTTGCATTCATGATATTGAATGTTACATGATATTGAAGCTCAATATCTTCATCCCTAAAATGGGCATTTAGCTATACTGAAGTATCTTCTTAGTATTATTGCGAGGTACACACACACACACAATTGGGGGAAAATGTCTGGCAAGATGGTGGACTAGGTAGACACGCTATGCAGACCCTATACAACAAAGACACAAGAGATCAAAAGAAACAGCTACAAAGGATAATTGTGGAATCCTGGATTTCCAAGGAAAAGAAGTGGAATGAATACTGACTAGGAGAAGTGAACAAAAATGGCGAATGAGGAGAAAGATGGGTGAACTGTCAGCTGTCCTGATATGGTGCAGGCATCTTGATCTTTTGTAAGCAGCACTCAGTTGAAACAGTGACCATAAAACACAAATGCACACCAGTGGCTGGTGATGATAAAGATGACTCTTCCTTGTTCCACACACCCTTCCTGTGATGAGAAGTGTTACTAGTCCTCATTTAATGCATCCAGTAGCCAGCAACAACCTCTGCTGCACAACCCCAGCTCTACCTGACTTAGAAGCCCTGCTCTTGTGAATTGTTGAGTAGGTCTGAGTACATTGCCTTGTGTCTGGAGATCTTGACCTCTATCTACCTCAGACCAGGAGAACATTCTGGGTGAGCAGGAACTCCTTCCATAACCAGCTACCTTGTCCCAGCTGCTCTCTGTGCCAGAAATATTTCTTTCTGGGAACAAGGACCCTGACCTCAGCCACCCTCTGACCTGGCATAAACTACTTCTGGATTAGGTTCCCTGAACCCAGATAATACCTAAACAGGTAGAAACTACATCTAGGACCAGTGTGCAACCCTCTCACACATACTCCACTCCATCCCATGAGCTCTTTGTCTGGCAGAAGGTGCCAACGCATACTCAGTACCCTGTCCCACACAGCATTCTCCTCTCTTAGTCCTGCCCTTGCTCTAGTTTCTCCTTTGTTTTGCTTTTTCCTTTCCCCTTTCCCTTAATTTTTGTTTTGTTTTTAGATTTTAATATGATTGAGTGATGGTTTACATGGGAGAACATTTGTTTCCCACTCATCCTATCATATTTTGTTTCATTGCAATGATTACAATCCCCTTTGTGCATCATCAGTTAACATTATTTGCTTCTATTCCCTCTGGAGGGTTTTTTTTGGTTTTGTTTTGTTTGTTTTTTTGATGTGCACAAAAACACTCAGGAATGTATAATCATTTAAACAACTAAAGGTCACATTCTGCAAGCCTGCCTCCTGGCCACCAGCACAGTCTTTTTCTTTCCATGAGTCTAGAGTCCTCAGCTACTCTGTCTGTCTCTCAATGTCATCATCTCTGCCTACATCTTTGGTGTCACTGCTTCTCTGGATAGGGTCCCACATTCTGTTTATGCTCGTCTCCCTTGTTTGTCCTAGGGTCCTCTGTTCCTGGAATGTAAGATTAGTTACTCCCCCCTCCTTCCCTTGTTTTCATCCTTTCTTTCTCTACTGTCCTTTTTAGTTGTTCTGTTTCTTTTCTCCCCCTCTTTTCTTTTTCCTTTTTGTGATTTTTTTCTTTACTATTCTTTTTTTCCCTTGGTCTTTTATTATTCCCCTCTCTTTTTACTTTGCCTTTAAGTTTTTTCTCTTGTGTTTTTTACTTTCTCTTTTTAGCTATTACATTCTTTTTTTCTTGTTACTGATTTTTACATTATTATTCTTTATTTTTTTCTTGATGTTTGTTTGTTTCTCTTGTAATTTTCTCTTTTGCTTGCCACCACATTGTCCCAGAGACAACAGACAATTTCAGTTCACATGAAGAAACAAGGCAGAGTAGCTCTAATGAGTGACCAAAACACAGAGCTAGAAAGCATTTCTGAGGAAGAAATTGGAACTACATGATAAGGAATTCAAAAGAATGATATTTAGATATCTCTCCAGCAGATTTTTCAGTAGTACTTGCAATGAGACAAAGATTGTGAAAATTGCATATAAAACTGAAACCACAGGGAAAAAAATCTAAAAGAATTCAGAAAAACATTACCAGAAGTGAAACCATACAAAAAAGGTAAATAGAAATCCAGAATATTAATACACAGATTTCAGAAATATAGAATACATTGAAAGCGGAAAGGAGCAGAATTGAATCAATGGAAAGCTGAATTAATGAACTTGAGGACAAATGTGTCAATACTAATTTTCTAGAGGAACAGTTAGAAAAATAAGAAAGAAAAAATCTGAAAAAAGCCTAAAAATTATGTGAAAACACCATCAACAGGACTAATTTATATGTAAATAGAATTCCAGATTCCAGAACAGTAAGAGACCAAAAAAAAAAGAACCCACAGAGAAAATTTTCAGAGTTGTTAGAATAAAAGTTCCCTAACATCATGAAACACAAGAAGATATGTATTCAAGATGCTAAACAAACCCCAAACTTGTTAGACCCTAAAAGGAAATCATCAACAACAACAACAACAACAAATTATAATCAACTTTCCAAAGACAAAGAAAGAATTCTGAGGGTAGCTCAGGAAAAACAGAAAGCTACTTGCAAAGGAGAACCAATAAGACAAAGCTCTGATTCCTCAGTAGAAACTACGCAGGTAAGAAGGCAATAGCATGTCATATATAAAATTGTCAAAGAAAATTGTCTACCAAGAATCATATAGCCAGCAAATTTTTCCCTCAAATATGATGGCAAAATTGTAACAGTCCATATAAACAGAAATTAGAGGAATTTGTAAAAACCAAACCAACCTAACAAAAAGTACTAAAGGGACTTCTTTGGACAGAGAAGAAACCATAGCAGTTAACAAATTGGAGATTAATATACATGGCAACACCTCCCAGTACTCAGCTATTGAAGTATCCAAAGTAAAATAAATCTACAAGATTGAAGGAAATCAGAAATATCAATTGTAACAATGACAATTACAAAGTAAAAAGAAGAAATAATGTAGTCACAGAACTTCCAAATGGAGAGGAAGTCAAGTATATTTTAAGATGGAACATATTGTTTTAAATTTGGGAAGAAATTAGTAAATTACAGAGTAACCTAAAAAAAATTAATAAACTTTCACATCAAAATGAAAAAAGAAAAGCCAAAGATATAGCAAACACTAAAACAAGATCAATGAAGGAAGTTGCAAGAAAACCCACAAACAAAATAAACTCAGCAAAAAAAAAAAAAAAGGGAAAAGAACCACAGGATGGATCAATTGATTGATGCAGAAAAGGCATTTGACAAAATCCAACACCCATTCTTGATAAAAACACTCAACAAAGTAGGAATTGGAGGGAAATTATTCAATATAATTAAGAGCATATATACAAACCCAACAGCAAAAACAAATCAAAACAGAAAACAATAAATGCTTTCAAGGGTGTGGAGAGATTGGGACCTTCCTACATTGCAGGTGGGACTGTAATATGGTTCAACCACTCTGGAGAATGGTATAGTACTTCCTTAGAAAGTAGGAAATATAAATACCTTATGACCCAGCAATCCCTCTACTTGGTATACATATCCACAAGAAATAAGAGTTACCACATGAGTAGATATATGCACACTGATGTTCACTGCAGCACTATTCACAATAGCAAATAACCTAAGTTCGCAACAATGGATAAATAAACTTTGGTAGATACACAAAATGGAATACTATGCAATGTTGAAGAATAACAATAAATCTGAAAAAACACCTCATAACTTGGATAAACCTGGAGACCATTATGCTGAGGAAGTTAGTCTATCACAAAAGGACAAACACTGTATGAGAATTGTGTGGGGTACCATTATTGTAAAAGCTTGGGAAAAAGTTTTCAGACTAAAACAAACTTGCATTGATGGTTGCAAAAGGTGATAGGGAAGGGAGAGTAATTCATTGGCTAGAGGATAGACACAAGTTAGCTTGAGTGACAGTGGGGGAAATATACAAGAAGACGGAGGGTGTCAGAAGAATAATGAAGATAGGTGAAGACAGTGAGTTATACATGGGATAAGGGGATAGAGATAAATAATGACTTATATACAACCTTGGAACAGCAGTGTTCTGTGCATAAATATATGGATTGGGACATAGGGTGAATTGGTAAGGGAGAAAAAGTGGGATATATAAATACATATTTATATATCCCACAAATATGTAAGAATTTGAAAGAGAATATTTGTACATGAGTATTTACTTTTCCTACAAATACAACTATGAATGTGGTAGATCATTGTTATTTTTGTTATGTGCCCTTGAGTTGGTTCTGGTTCATAGCAACCCTGTATAGAGTGTCTAAGGAGCAGCTGGTGGGTTTAAACCCCCAACCTTTTGGTTAGTAGTCCAGTGCTTATCCTATAGTGACACACAGACAATTTCTCTGGTGCATTCTACCAAATATTCAGAGAAGAGCAGACAAAAATTTGCCAGTATATATAGCTGGCAAAATGATGAAAACTTTCTAGGTATTATCAAATATCCAAGGCAATGAGTTTATGGTCTTGGGGGTTCAGGGCCATAGTCTCAGGGAACACCATGGTCAATTGACCCAACATAATTTACAAAGACAATGTTTTACATCCTGCTTGGGTGCAGAGCATCTGGGATCATTAAAGGTCATGAGTGGCTATGTAAGGTACAGCTATTAGTCTCTCCATGTTTGGAAGAAAGAAGAGTGATAAGAATTGAAGAAGCTTGGAATCAATTAGTCCAATAGATTAATGAAACATGTGAACACCAGTCTCCATGACTCTGAGACTAGAAGAAATAGATGGTGCCTGGCTATTACTACCAACTGCCTTGACAGGGATCACATTAGAAGGTCCTGGATAGAGTGGGAGAAAATATGGAACAAAATTCAAAAGTATTTAACAAAAAAGACTGTGTTTACTGGTCAGAAGAGACTACAGGAACCTGAGACTATGACCCTCAAACACCCTTCAGGTCTGGAAAGGAGCTCATCCCCAAAACCCAATTTTTTAGCAAGCAGTAGATAGATTTACAGAGGGGATAGCAGCACTAAGAAGGGGTGCTTGACATGGAATCGTCAATCATTTGAAATCCAAAGGGAAACACTTTCCTAAGGGCAAAGTTGAAAAAGGACAGGAAGGTAGGTAGAATGCAAGTAAGAACCACAAGGAGGAAGCAGGATAACTATTGTTACATGAGGGAGAATGTAATCATTGAGAGGAAACAAAGTGTATGATTTGTTGAATAGAAAGCTGTTGTTCTTGTCTGTAAACCTTCATTCAACTCACAATAAAAAGTTAAAAAAAACAAAACCAGCTCAGCACTAAAAATTTACGTGAAACAAAAAAACTGGCACTACCACACACACACAAAGAACACACAACAAAATGGCAGCAATCAATTTATACCTATCTATAATTACATTGAATGTGAATGTATTATATGCACCAGTCAAGAAACACAGAGTAACAGAAAGAATACAAAACCAGATCCATTTAGCAAGGGGAAATAACCATAGTAAATATCTGTGCACCCAGTGGAAAAGCCTTGAAATACATAAATCAAACTGTAACAGAATTGAAAAAAGAAACAAACAATTCTACAATAATGTTGTTGTTGTTAAGTGCTATTGAGTCGGTTCAGACTTGTACTAAACCCTATGTAGGGTTTCTCAGGAGCAGCTGGTGAGCTTAAACTGCCAACCTGGTGAGCTTCAGCACTAATAGCAAAGTTATAAAAACAAACAAACAGAGAAGAAATGTTGGCTAGAATGTGGAGAGATTGAAATCCTCATGCACTGCTGGTGGGACTCTAAAATGATGCAATCACAGTGGAAAATGGCATGGTGCTTCCTTTAAAAATGGAAAATTTAAATACCATTGTTGTTGTTATCTGTATAGGGTTTCCTAGGAGCAGCTGATGGGTTTAAACTGCTGATCTTTTGGTTCACAGTCCTGTGCTAATCCTACAGTGCCACACCAGGAGTCCAGCAGTCCCTCTACTTGGTATATATCCTAGATAAATAAGAGCCACGACACCAATAGATATTTGCACACTCATTTTCATTGTAGCATTATTCACGATAGTAAAAAGATGCTTATCCATTTTAAAATATGAGAAGTACATTGATAACGTTTTTTAGTAGTTGACTTTAGATAGTAAAGGTATAGGTGTTTGATTATTTTTTCCTGATTTGTTCTTTTCTGCATTTTCTAAATGTTCTACCATAATTGTGCATTACTCCTATAATCACCAAAAAATAAAATGAAAACTTGTTGTGAAGATTAGATGTAAACATTGAACATGTTCAGGATGCGATGCTATGAAAGAAAAGCAGAACACAAAATCTATGTTCACGATTGTTGAAAATATGCAAATGTGTGTATGTATTTGGATCTAGACTAGAAAGGAAAATGTTGAAATGAAAATAACTATTGTGTTAGAGGTCATGTGGATGATATTTTTGTTTGTTTTAAAACTTTATCTTCATTGTAATTCTAATATTGTTTTATTCCAATGAAAACATGACACATTAAAAAAAAAAAAGATGCCTATCAATGGAAGAAACTTTGATACATACACACAATGAAATACTCTGCAACATTAAAGATTAATAATGAATCTGTAAAACCCCTCATATATGGGTGAACCTGGAATACATGAAGCTGAAAGAAACTAGTGGATCACAAAAGGACAAATATTTTATGAGACTACCATTGTGAAAAGCCAAGAAAAGGTTGTCACACTAAAAAGAAACATTCTTTGATGGTCACCAGGGGTGGGAGGAAAGGAAAAGTAATTCACTGCCTGGAGGAGAGAAACATGTTAATTTGGCTGAAGGGAAAGGCTGTATATAAAAGGGATGTTGGCAAAAAATGATGGAGGCAGTGGAAGACATTAGGTGAAGTGCAATAGTCAAAGGCAACTATAATTGTTGTTGTTGTGTTGTTAAATGCCGTCAAGTCATATCAACGTATAGTAACCCTATGCATAACAATGAAACACTGCCCGGTCCTGTGCCATCCTCACAATTATTGCTATGTTTGAGCCCATTGCTGCTGCCACTGTGTCAATCTATCTCATTAAGAGTCTTCCTCTTGTTCGCTCACCTTCCTTTTCACCAAGTACGATGTCCTACTCCAAGGACTGGTCCCTTCTGATAATATGTTTGCAGCATGAGAGACAAAGACTGGCCATCCTGGCTTTTAAGGAGCATTCTGGTTGTACTTCCAACACAGATTTATTTGTTCTTTTGGAGATCCATGGTACTTTTATTTTCTTTTCAAATATCCTAACTTAAATGCACCAATTCTTCTAGGGTCTTCCTTATTCATTGTCCAACATTCCTACGCATACGAGGCTCAGGTCAGGTGTACTTTAGTCCCCTTTGCATTTTATCACTTTAACGAGGTCTTGTACAGCAGATTTGACTAATGCAATATATCCAGCAATAACAGTGATCTATCTGTGGCACTCTGGGTTAATAAGCTGGACTGCAATGTCGGCTTGAACCGCAAGGTAAGTGGTTCAAGCTCACCAGCCTCTCCTTGAAAAACCTAGCCAGGGTCGCTATGGGTCCAAATTGACTTGATGGCACTTAACAACAACAATGTGTAGATGCAAGGAACTCTGGTAGCATAGTGGTTATGAGTTGGGCTGCTAATCTCAAGGTCAACACATCAAAACTCCTAGTGGTTCCACTAGAGAAACATGAGGTTTTCTGCTCCGTAAAGATTTACAGCCTTGGAAACCCTATGGAGGGTTACTATGAGTCAGAACCGACTCCATGGCACATAACCACCACCACCACCATGGGTAGATGCATGGATTGGCAGGCTGAGCAGGTGTAGGAAGGAGAATGGGAGTATACCCATGAATACATATAGGTTTGACAGAGGATATTTGTACATGGGCATTTACCTTTGCTACAAATATATCCATGAATGTGGTGGAGCATGTTGTGGTTGTGAAGAGCCGTTGCTTTGGTTCCAACTCATAGCGACCTGTATAGGGTTTCCAAGGAGGGACTGGTGGATCTGAACTGCTGACCTTGCAGTTCAAAACCAACCTTGTGGTCAAGTGCATTATTCTGCAGTGCCCCATGTAGTTGTTGTTGTTAAGTGCTGTGGAGACAGTTTCTGAACAGTGTTTCCAAGGAGTGGCTAGTGGATTTGAACCACCGACCTTGAGGTTCAAATTGACATTTCAGTCAAATGCTTACCCTATAGCGCTATGCCAGGACTCTACATACAGGGGGTAAAATATGAAAATTTCTTTGACATTATCAAATTTCTTGAGGGAAGAGTCACTGAGTCTGGGGGCTCAGGATCATAGTTTGCGGAGACAGCATGGTCAATAGACATACATAGTCCACAAAGACAATGTTTTACATCCTACTTTGGTGAATAGTGACTACTGTCTTAGAAGCTTATGAGCAGCTATCTAAAGTGCAACTATTGGTCTCTCCCTATCTGGAGGAAAGAAGAGTGAAGAAAACTGAAGACACTTGAAAACAATCAGTCTAATGAACGAATGACCGTATAAAAATTAGTCTCTATGAAACTAAGACTGGAAGAACTAGATGGTGTCCAACTACCACTATCAACAGCTCTGAAAGGGGTCACATTAAAAGGATCTACATAGCTTCCTCAGAAGTTTGGAAATAGAGACACCTTATGTTCCAGCAATTCCTCTAATTGGTATTTATCCACAAGAAACACAAGCCATAACATGAGTAGTAGATATATGCACACTAATGTTCATAGCAGCACTATTTACAATAGCAAAAAAATGGACACAGCCGAAGTGTCCATCAATGGAAGAATTGATAAACAAACTTTGGTATATACACAAAATGTTATATTATGCTACCCTGAAGAATAACAAGGAAGCTGCAAGCCACCGCATAACATGGATGAACCTTGAGGACATAACACTGAGTGAAATCAATCAATCACAAAAGGAGAACTACGGTATAAGACCATTATTTTAAAAGATTAAGAAAAAGTACCCATACTAAAATGGGGGGAAACTTTTTGTCGTTGTTGGTTACTGGGGTATATGGAGTGGGGTGAGGGGAGGGAGGAGAAGATGGAGCACAGGGTAGGGAATAGACAGGATAGTGGAGCACAGGGTAGGGAATAAACACAGGGTAGTTTGGATGCTGGGGGGGGGGTGGGCATATACTAACTAGAATGGGAAGGGGAAAGGAAAAACAAGGTGGATGGGAGAATAGCTAGGCAGGTTTACATGGGGGTAAATAGGACAGAGGTAAATAATAATGTAAGCACAACTGTGGAACAACATGGCTCGGGGATACAAAGATTGAGGCATGGTTTGAATGGGTAAAAATGGGGAAATGATATTAAGATGCTTGGCTGTCTTTTGAATCTTGGTCTCACTTACCTCCTATTGTAAAATAGACACTTGAAGGGGAGAGAAAGGAATAGCCAGAAATATCACCATAGAAAGCTTGTAAGTCCATCTTCATCCTATAATTGATTGGAATACCTAAAATGGGACTAGAACTTGCCCAGTGAAGGAAGTTTCCTGCAGAGCTTTTGCATGCACAAGACCATAGGTGGAATCCTGATCCTCATCCAGAATCTTCTGAGGTGGGAAATTTCCACTTGACAGGATAAGCAGACCAGCCTGGAGTGGCTAGAAGAACAGAAGATACTTCTTGAAAGAAGACCAGCAGGAAAAATAAAAAACAATAACAGCAGTCCAATTGACTACTACAAGAACAAGCAAGTTGTTCCCCTGGGAGCCATCAAGGCAAATGGTCAGGTCCCCTCAGGGCCAACTCCCTTCCACAACTGAGAATCAAGGGGAATACATGAGCAGGCATCTGGTCTTGTTGGTGACCATGCTGGTATACCGATAAGAGAAAGTAGGGGGAAAAAAGCAATGAAGTTGTGAGCTAAGTCAATCACATTCAATAGACTCCTGTAAAGCTGGATTGAGACCTGGTTAACCAGCAGTATGATGAGACCTGGGGACTCCTGAGCCCAGGGGCAGGGACATGGCCCCAGAGGACTAGACCAGAGTATGAAGCATCCAGCTGATATGAAGTGAAGGGAGATGCACAAGAACACCCACATTTGCAGATAGTACCCATTTGACCTGACATCAATGGATGGATGATCAGAACACAACTAGAGGAAGAAAGAAGAGGAAAAAAAGAGCAACCCACGATAACTGGATGAACTTGTAGATGCAGTATGACAAAGGAGTGAAGAAATCTTTACAGTGAGGATCATTCCCACCCCCTTGGTACACAGGTTCGACAAAGATGGGGAACTTAGACACTGGCTACCCAAAATGGGGGAAGGGGGGTCTACAAAGGCAGGAAGTGACTGGCTTACAAGCTTTCAATAGGGAATCTAGTTCCAGAGGGTACTGGGAAAGGCAGTATAGCCACTGAGTTGTTTCCAACCTGTCTGGATGGAGCTGATAAAAAGTGAGGGGGATAAGACTCCTGTGGTTCAATAGGGAATGAATGCTATCAAGTCTGACAGTGAGTGTTGGAAAGGTAAATGTAAACATTTTGTAACAAAAGGAGAGGAGTGGCTGATTTTGTAGTCCAGAAGCAGAGATCCCTGAACTATCAAGGGAGAAAAGCAAAGTGAGGGACCCTGTCCAGGGAGACAGTGACACCAGGGATGGAGGCAGAGATGATGATGTGGAGAAAAGGAGTGGCTGGGGACTCTGATCTCAGGGTGGGAGAGGGGCTGTGTGCTGGCGGTCGGGGGGCAGGCGTGCGGGGTGTACACTTTGGTTGGTTGATGATGCATGCAGGGGATTGTAATCATTGCAAAGAAATGAAATGTGATAGGATGAATGTAAAGATAATGTTCTCCCATGGAAACTAACACATAATTCACAATGAAAACTTAAAAAAAAAAGAAAGAAAAGGATTTGCATAGAGTGGGAGAAAATTGTGGAACAAAACTCAAAATCATAGAAAGAGCAGGCTTACTGTTCATATAGAGATTGTTGGAACCCTGAGACTATGGTCCTAACTCACCCTTTGGGTCCAGAAGTGAACTTAATTTTCAGTCAAACAATAAATAGATCTCTAAGGGAAATATGAACTATAGTGAGGTAGGCACACCTTAAAATAACCAACCAATTAAGATCAAAAGGGCAACATTTTTCCACAGACAATTTCAGAAGAGTTAGGAATAAGGTGGGAATGGAAACAAGAAATTCAGGGAGGAAGTGGAATAAGTGGTATTACATTGAAGAAATTGCAATCACTGAGATAACATAAAATATATATGAATTGTAGAATGTAAAGCTGATAGTCTGCTCAGTCAATTTTCACCTAAATCACAATAAAATGGTAAAGAAAAAAGAAATCCTATGGGACAGTTCTACGCTGTTCCATAGGTCACCATGACTCATAATGGACGCAATAGCAATGGGTTGGTTTTGATTGTTTAGTGAACAACTTTGGATAAAGAATAAGAAGCGTTACTTACTGTCCATCACAAAATGATTCGGGGATTCTAAGCTTGTGGGGGTATATCCTGTAATGCAGTCCATTAAATTTGCAGGCATATTATGGCCCTATTCACATTGATTGTGTAAATTGATATTCAGGGACCCAGGACAAGGTAAAAAAAGAAGCAGCAGCATATTGGAAGATTATTTTTATATTGCTAAAGCTTCATTCACCTATTAATTGAAGTTATCACTGCTCTTCATGCAAACCCTGGAAAAGGATTTGTTTTGCAATTCACAAAACACAACGGGGACCTTTTCTGACATTTAATTTTAGGGCCAAGAGATTTACCCTAAGCAGATGGGATCAAGAGAAGTGAGAAGAATGTAGCAAGCAAAGCTTTGGTCTAATATTTCATTTTAACCAAAAATAGCTTATATTTGTAAAGCATGTTAGCATTTACAAAGTACATTTCACAAAGTGCATTTCATCTTGTCCTCACAATTCTGTGAGACAAATAAAATGATCCCCATTTTACAGATTTGAAAAAAGAGTGAAGTTAAGTGAGATTGTCCTCAGATCTCATAGCATGAGAATAGTGAATCTGGGAATCACTTTGCACCTCTGAATCCTGATTACATCTTTTTCCCATTAATAGCTGATAAGCTAACTTGATCCCTGGCTTTTTTGCGCCCTGGATCCATCTTCAGACCTGGTATACTCCTGACCCTTGGGAGAAATCAGTCTTCAGAGGAAGAAGAAATTCTCAATGCTTTCCTAAGTTTTTAGTGCCTAGTTAAAAAGTGTTGCTTAAAACTGAGAAAAACAACAACAAGAAAACAAAACAAAACATACATACACATATTTAATGTCTGTCTTATTGCCTGCTGAAGATGACATGATGGCCTGTCTTTCAGAAAAACAAAACAACAACAAAAAAATCAGCTTAAACCTGCCAATGTTAAAAATCTCCATTGATAGACTGCATGTAGGTCAGAGTTAGTTCCTGCATAGAACAAATGACTAACGTGTTTGGATGCTAACCAAAAAGTTGAAGGTTCTACTCCACTCAAAGGGACCTTGGAAGAAAGGTCAAACAATCTACTTCTGAAAACCCAGTCACTTAAAACTCTATGGGGCACAGTTCTACTGTGACTCACATGGGGTCACGTGTGATTGACATATACTTGGTTCAGCTGCAAGGGTCTGGATATGCAAACATGAGATATTGGGCCAGGACTTGTCTCCTCAGGCTCCGGATAGGCCCTCAAGGTTGCATGAGAAAGCAGTGTATCCAATTTGGAGATGATCTTTCAGAAAAAGGAAAGAAAGAGAACCTATGGGAAATGGAGGCATATTTCTTTAGTGAGGCTCTTTGCAGTGAGATGGGTAATTCACCAAATGTAGGGCAATCTTTGCAGCTGGCTAGTGCAGTAGGACACTGTGGAGTAATTGAGACTGAATTACAGAGACTTTGATTATGAGAGTAGGTTTTCTGAAAGGTCACCCAGCTGACACAAGCCACTTGTATCTTTTCCATGAGAGTCAGGGTAGTTCACATTGACTCAGATTTACAAATGACTCTTATCTTGTATTAGGAACCCCAGGATGGAACAGAACTGGTGGTGAGGTTTTAATGAAATTAAATGCTTAGAATTCTTCTGTGCCAGAAGATAGTGCCTCCCTTCAACAGATCAAAAGGGCAACCAGACCCTTCAGGGTTCATTTCATCCATCTCC
This sequence comes from Chrysochloris asiatica, assembly GCF_000296735.1. Classification (NCBI taxonomy): domain Eukaryota; kingdom Metazoa; phylum Chordata; class Mammalia; order Afrosoricida; family Chrysochloridae; genus Chrysochloris; species Chrysochloris asiatica. The sequence continues at coordinate 5,052,300 of NW_006408603.1, read as the reverse complement.
CTGATGATCTTTCCTGAAGATCTGCAAGAAGAGAGAAAGGCTGACTGTGCAGAACTAGTTTCCTTCCCTACCTCCATTGAGAGTCAAAGCTAGAAAGCAAGGGGCAGTGACATGTTATCTAAAATCTGACGTTAGAGCCAGAATGCAGAACAAAGTGACAACAGTATAGTATCTCAAATGCTATCACTTAAAGGGTCAGAGAAACCTAGTCTGATTGTTGCCACTTCTCTCTTGCCTTGGTGTTCACCTGGGCATTGCTGAAAATCTCCTCTCTTTACCCTTGCAACAAGTAATTGAGTGAGTCACATTGACCCTGGACATCAAAAGCAGAAGCACAGAGTTTCTATGGACATTGTGGTCCTGGCATTGAGAGTTTTTTCTATCTTTCTATTCCTTTCAAAAAATAAATGATTGCTATTCCAATAAATTTGAAAATCTAGAAGAAATAGATCCATTTTTAGAAAAGCACAACCTATCTAAACTAACACAAAATGCAGTAGAAAACCTTAACAGACCTATAACAAAGGAAGTAATTGACTACGTAATTAAAAAACCAACAAAAAAATAGTCTGGGTCCAGATGAATTTATTGGTGAATTCTACCATTCAGAGAAGAGCTGACACCAATTTTACTCAAATATTCCAAACATAGAAAAGGATGGAGAACTCCTAAATACATTTTATGAAGCAAGCATAACCCTTATAACAAAACCAGGTAAAGACATTACTAAAAAAGAAAATTATAGACCAATATCCCTCATGAACATAGATGCAAAAATTCTCAAGAAAATCCTAGCCAATAGAATTCAGTAACATATTTGAAAAAAAAAAACAACAAAAACATTATGACCAAGTGGGATTCATACCAGGGATGCAGGGATGGTTCAATATTAGAAAAAATAATCAATGTAATCCACCATATAAATAAAACAAAGATAAAACAATGCATGATCATATTTATTGATGCAGAAAAACATTTGACAAAATCCAACATCCACTCCTGATAAAAACACCCAAAAAAGTAGGAATTGAAAGGAAATTACTCAACATAATTAAGAGCATATATACAAATCTAACAGCCAACATTACTCTCAATGGAGAGAACCCAAAAGCATTACCTTTTTGGATAGGAACCAGACAAGGAGTCCGTTCATCACTACTCCTATTCAATATTGCGTTGGAAGTCTTAGCAAGAGCTATAAGGCAAGAAAGAGAAATTAAAGGCATCCAAATTGGCAAAGAAGAAGCAAAACTCTCTCTGTTTGCAGATGATATGATCCTATACATAGAGAATCCCAAAGACTCAGCAAAAAACTATTGGAACTCATTGAAAGAGTCAGCAAATTATCAGGGTCTAAGATCAATACACAAAAATAAGTTGGATTCCTCTATACTAAGAAAGACAGCTCTGAAAAGGAAATTAGGAAAATAATACCATTGCAATAACCACCCAAAGATTAAATACTTAGGAATAAGTCTAACCAGAGAAACAAAATACCTATATAAAGAAAACAATAAAACACTACTATAAGAAATCAAAAGAGATTTACAAAAGTGGAAGAATATACCATGCTCATAGATAGGAAGACTTAACATTGTAAAAATGTCAACACTACCCAAAACAATCTATAGAGATTGCACAATCCCAATTCAGACTCTAACATAATTCTTTAAAGAGATGAAAAAAATAATCACTAACTTTATATGGAAAGGTAAGAGACCCTGGATAAGCAAAGCATTGCCTAAGAAGAAAAAAATTGGAGGCCTCTCACTCTCTGATCTAAAAATTTACTATACAGCCATAGTGGTCAAAACAACTTGGTACTGGTAGAATGAGTGATACATAGATCAATTGAACAGAATTGAGAACCCAGAAGTAAATCCATCCACATACAGTCAGCTGATCTTTGACAAAGAGTCAAAACATATTAAATGGGAAAGAGATAGTCTCTTCAGCAATGATGTTGGCAAAACTGGAAGTCCATGTGCAAAAGAATGAAAAAATAGAAATAAAAAATAAGTGATTGCTTTACTGTATTGAGAAGCTATAATTAGTCAGTTACTAAACTTGAACTCAATTAATTTTCAACAAACCATTTGCCATAGTGAATCCTGACTCATGACAACCCAATATGTATCAGAATAAAACTGTGCTCTGAAGGTTTTCAGAAGTAGATCACTAGATCTTTCTACCAGAGTACCTCTGGGTAAACTTGAACCTTCCATTGTTTAGCTAGCAGCCAAGACTCGACAATTTGCAACACCCAAGGACTTTAATTCTCAACAATAGCAGGGAAAGTAGTGTTATTTCCATTTTAACCACTGCCATCAAGTCAAATAAGACTCATAGAGACCCTGTAAAGGGTTCCGAGGCTGTAAATCTACAGAAACAGAAAATCTCATCTTTTTCCCTTTGAGTGACTGGTGGGTTTGAATTGCTGACCCTGTGGCTAGCAATTGAGTGCTTATCTTATAGTACCATCAGGGCTCCTTCATTTCCATTTTATTGATGAGGAAACTGAGATACATAGAGTTAAAAACACTTGTTCAAGTCCATGAGTTAGTAAGTGTATTAGAGCTGGATTTTGATCCTACATCTTATCAACCCCCCAGACTGCTTTTTATCCTGGGCTACATTAACAGGAGCTCTGGTAGCATACTGGTTACAAATTGGGCTGTGAACCTCAGGGTCAGCAGTTCGGAACTACCAGCTGTTCCGTGGGAGAAAGATGAGGCTTTCTGCTCCCGTAAAGATTTACAGCCTCGGAAACACTGTACAGGGTTGCTATGAGTCGGAACCGACTCCACGGCACACAACAACAATACATTAACATTATTTTGTCTGCAGTGCTCTCTAAACACTGGCTATGGTATACACACTCAGCTTCTGGAGGTCATTGTATACTAACTTTAGATTCATATAATATCTGGGTATACATAGGGTTTCCAATAGCTACAATAGTATTGTGATTTTTCAATGGGGTTTTGAAGTTAGACATTCCCATTTTAAAAACTCATTTACATACTGGCTACATGACTGTGGGCAAATCATTTTACTTTTCTATACCACAGTTTTTCCTCTTCAGTATAAAGAGGACAATTATAACAATCTCTACCTCACAGGACTGTTGGGAGGAATGAATTATATGAGGATAAGTAAAATAGTAATATTACTATTACTATTACAAGAAGAAACAAAAAAGTCATATTATTAGAGTTTTAGGTCATACATACAAGTCTTGGTGTGGTGCTGCAGAGTCATGCGCTGGACTGCAAGGTCAGTTTAAGTCTCAAGGTTAGTGGTTCAAACCCACCAGCCACTCCTTGGAAACCCTATACAGGGCAGCTCAGTCAGAACTGAGTCAATGGCACTTAACAACAACAATAGATCATACATACATGGGCTTATTTTAAATGAAATGAGTTTAAACACATCTCTGCTATCAGTGGGTGACTATAGGCAAGTTCTCTATTATGTGTTTGTCTTAGTCTCATTAGGGTGCCTTCAGAAAAAAGGTACAACAAAACAGTAGTTTCCGTGGGGATCTTCTAGGCCAGTTCAAAACAGAGGTCAGCTCAGATAACTATGGCAACTGTTTGGGAACATTCCAAAGGGATGATCTTAATTGTTGTTGTTGTTGTTACCAACCCATAGCGACCTTATACACAGCAGAACAAAACACTGCCTGATCCTGGGCCAACCTCACT
>NW_006408603.1:5037198-5047023 GCF_000296735.1 Chrysochloris asiatica | reverse complement strand
TTTCTTCAGTTCCCCCAGCTTGAGAAATGCTGACCGTGTTCTTCCCTTTTGGTTTTCTAACTCTAAATCTTTGCATATTTTATTATAGTATTTGGTTAGTGGGGGAGAATTCTATTGAGAGAGATCATAGATAGTCGATGGAAGAGGGTAATGGATCAATTGCTAAAACTTTCACCAGTGGTGACTTTGAAAAACATCTCAGGGAATTGGAAGAGTCTGACATTAAAAGGGTATGGGTGGATCAAGGCATCCAAGGTCAGTGGGGTCAGCTGGTTATCCCGAAGGGGTCAGCTGGTTATCCCGAAGTTCACTAAGATCCTAGAGAGACACAGTAATCAATGGAGGTTGGTTTATGGCTGAAAATGAAGCTTGAGAACTAGGCATCTTTTTGGTAGAGGTCCTTATTTCTTACAATGGAAGAATGATACAATTCAACATCTGAGTGTCTGGATCATGGAGCTTCAAAGTTGATTTAAAATGCTCAGCCAAGGCATGTCTGTTATGCAAAGGACAAGACCCTTGTTGGGAAAACTTAGGACCATGACAAATGGGATGAGGTATCTGGATGATACTTCAAAGGATTTTGCCTTTGCTGATTCCCTTGAGCTCTCAGAGTCTACAGAGTAGTCTCCTTATTAAAAGATGGAACTTTGCCCCATGTAGAAATATACTGCAGAGGCCTCTCCCTTTCAGGAGCTGCCCCTATCTCTCATTGACTGCTAATCTTATTTGTTGTTGTTGTTAGTTATTACTCAGTCAGCTCTGACTAATGGAGATCTTAAGCATACCAGAGTGAAACATTGTCTGGTTCCATGCCCTCTGCACGATCATTGATATATTTGAGCCCATTGGTGGTGCTATTATGTCAACCCATCTCATGGAGGGTTTCCTTCTTTTTTATTGAACCTCCACTTTTCCATACATGACATCCTTTTATAGCAATTGATCTTTCTTATAGATGTGTCTAAAGTAAGTGAACAAAATCTCACCATCCCTGCTAGCAGTTCATGGCATATTTAAAATCCCAACATAACACAGCTTGAGAAATATTGGGTCTGATAAGGAAGAAAATTGATTATACTTCAAAGGAGCTATGAAAATTAGCCCACTTGCTCAGACAGGAACCAAGGTTCCATGGGATTGAATTTTTAGCATGACCAAGGGGATAGAAGACTGATAAACCATTCATTGACCCCACAGGCACTCTCAGGAAATTGGATTTAACACCCTGGCAAGGACTCCAGAGGATGGGGCACAGGAACTACTAAAGTGACTCTTAGAAGCTTAAAGAAAGTGATGGCCCATGCTGAGTAAAGTTGAAAAGCCTAAATTGCTGTGAAAGATGGTAGAGAAAGGGATAAAAGGCTCAGGGAAGTGAGTCAAAAAGACCCACCTAAGGATTATGTTTCTTGGGAAAGCTCAGGCCATAGGGGTACATGACTAAAAAAAATGAATTGTGGCTCTCCTCAGCAAGTCAAGGCTGATGGTAGAAAAGGTAGTCATGGAGTAAGCCTTGACTGCTTAGAAATCGGGAGAATGCCCTCCAAATATCCCATTCCTAGCAAAAGAGGTCAACATGGCTGCGTTAAACCACTAGAAGCCAGAAAGTTGCAATTATCATAATGACTAGCAAGGCCAAAGTGTCAGCCAAGGGAGCCTGACCTGCACAAAGTTATGAAGATAGGCAGCCAATGAGGGTTCTGTTTAATATATACAATCAAGAGAAGGTAAGACTGTATGATTAGGGAGAGGAAGTCAGCTGCCTGAATAATTAAATATATACATATATAAAATGACTCCTTGCTGAGATAATTCTCAGACCTGGAAATTATCTGAAGAGGTGGTCGGGACCCCAGGTCTATATATATATATGCTATAAAGCCTCCTTCATTTCTTTCCTAAAGAAACGTGTATCTATTTTGTATTCCCTGTAATTACCAACCAGAAACATCCACTTGAGAAAAGGGAGTAGACCTATGCCCATGGAATCCACTCGTTTTATCACATGCTACACCATTCAAAAACTGCAAAGCCTTCTAGAAAGTTGAAATAGCCTGTTGGAGGTATGGCTGGAGCTTGGAAGAAATATTCTTCAGGATGCAGCATATGCTTCAATTCAGAGGCTTATATATGACATCGTGTTCTCAACAGGAAGAATCTATGAATCTGGGAACCAAGGGGTGAAAGTAGGAGTGGTTCCACTACAATGGTCCATTTGGAGATTTTGTGTTTCCCAACTCCTGGCTCTTCAGGGTTAAAGGTCCTAGTCCCCAAAGGGGTTGCACTCTTGTTACAGAATACAGCAAATTCTGCATTGATCTATAAGTTATGACTTCCACCTGGTCCCTTAAGATTCTTTATATTCAGGTACCAGCAGGTGACAAGAGGAATCACCATCTTGGAAGGGATAATTGACCTGGATCTATAAGAGTTGGTAGGGCTGCTGTTACACAATGGAGGTAGGGATGAGGAACTCAGGTGTTCCATTTTGTTACTCCCTTGCCCAATTGCAACTATGAATATACAAGTGCAGCAACCCCAGTCAGAGATGCACATGGTTTCTAGAGACACAGACCCCTCAAGAGTGAGTATTTGAATCACACAGCTAGAGAAGTCATGAGTGTGTTTATGTGACACCTGAGAGTGACAGAATGCATAATGAAAGAGGAAGATGAAGAATACAGGTTGAGGCCCTGACACCTACTACAGCATTGGGGATATAATAACATTCCTCTTTCAAGGTTTATTTGGGGGAAAGCAGCTCATGAGAACCATTGAAGAGCTGCTACCTAAATGTACATTGTTGTTGTTAAGTGCTGTCAAGTCGATTCTAACTCATAGTGACACTGTATAGAATCTCCAAGGAGCGGCTGATGGGTTTGAACTGCCAACCTTGTGATTCATAGTCCAGTGCTGATCCTACAGTGATATACTAGACGTCCACCTAAATGTGTACTGTTGTTAAGTGCCTTTTAGTTGGTTCCAACTCATAGCAACCCAGTATAGGGTTTCTGAGGAGCAACTGGTGAGTTTGAACTGCTGACCTTGTAGTTCAAACAGACCTTGCTGCCCAGCACTTATCCTAAAGTGTCACAACAGAAGTCTAAATGTGTATAGAGAAATAAATTTTTAGCAGCTTGAGGGGTGGATTGTGGTAACCATTGATGAGTGCTGTCCAGATCTTCCTTCAAGAGAACACCAGCCACAAAGAGTATATTGTGGCATTATGTATTCCAAATGTGGCATTATGGAAGTTCACCACAGCATTCAAACTAAGACCAGAACACAGATGGGATACTATAATCTGGTCTTCTCTGTCTAGTATGGAACTCTTCTAGAGCTGATCTTTGTCCAGAGCTCCCTGTTGGACTAGACAAAACTTTCTCAGAACTAAACCTTAGTATGAGGTTCTTCCTACTCAATTCACTTTCCTTCCCCTCTCCTCTCACACGTATAACATCTGTGTCATTCTCTGAAGACTCTCTACCTATGTTTGCTAGCTCTCCCCTTTAGTTCTCACTGCGGCTCGCAGTCTGATTTGTAACCACTACACTACGAGAGCTCCTTAGCTCTTATATGTTGTTAGGGACCATCGAATCAGTACTGACCCATAACGACCTTATGCACAGCAGAAGGAAACACTGCCCGATCCTGGACCAACCTCACTATTGTTGCCATGCTTGAGCCATTTGATGCTGCCACTTGGCCAATCCATCTCGTTGGGGCTCTACCTCTTCTTCTCTGACCCTCCACCTTACCAAACTTGATATCCTTCTCCAGTGAATGGTCCCTCCTGACAATACGTCCGAAGTATGAGAGATGAAGTTTGGCCATCTTGGCCTCCAAGGAACACTCTGGCTGCACTTCTTCCAAAATGGATATATTGGTTCTTTTGGCAGCCCATGGTACTTCCAATATTCTCCTCCAACACCATAACTCAAAAGCATCAATTCTTCTACAGTCTTATTCACTGTCCAGCTTTCGCATGCATATGAGGTTATTGAAAATACCATGACTTGGGTCAGGCGCACCTTAGTCCTCAAGCTGACATCTTTGCTCTTCAACACTTTCAAAAGGTCTTATGCAGCAGATTTACCTAATGCAATACATCGTTGGATTTCTTGACTGCTGCTTCCAGGATTGTTCATAGTTGATCCAAGGAGAATGAAGACCTTGACAACTTCAATCTTTTCTCCATTGATAAGAATGTTATTTATTGGTCCAGTGGTGAGGATTTTTGTTTTCTTTACATTGAGATGTAGTCCATACTGAAGGCTGTACTCTTTGATCTTCATCAGTAAATGTTTTAAGTCCTCTTCACTTTCAGCAAGTAAGGTTGTATCATCTGCATATGGCAGGTTGTTAAGGAGTCTTCCTCTTATCCTGGTGCCACATTTTTCTCCATATAACCCGCTTCTCGGATTATTTGCTCAGCATACAGGGTGAATTAGTATGGTGAAAGAATACAACTTTGTCACACACCTTTCTTAATTTTAAAACATTCAGTGTTCCCATATTCTGTTCGAACAACTGCCTCTTGGTCCAGGTACAGATTCCTCATGAGCACAATTAAGTGTTCCGGAACACTCATATTTTGCAGTGTTGTCCATAGCTTGTTAAGATCCACACAATCGAAAGCCTTTGCATAGTCAATAAAGCACAGGTAAACATCTTTATGATATTCTCTGCTTTCAGCCAAGATCCATCGGACATAAGCAATGATATCCCTCATTCCACTGTCTCATTTGAATCTGGCTTGAACCTCTGGAAGTTCTCTGTCAATGTATGATTGTAGCCATTTTTGTATTACCTTTAGCAAAACTTTACTCACATGGGATATCAAAGAAATTGTCGGATGATTTTCACATTCCATTGGGTCACCTTTCTTTGGAATGGGCACAAATATGGATCTTTTCCAATCAGTTGGCCAGATAGTTGTCTTCCAATTTTCTTGGCAGAGATGAGTGAATGCCTCCTATGCCGCCTCACTTTCTTGAAAGATTTCAAGTTATATTCCATCATTTCCTGGTGCCTTGTTCTTTGCCAATTCCTTCAATGTACCTTGGACTTCCTCTCTCAGTATCATTGGTTCTGGATCATATGCTACCCCTTGAAACGGTCGAACATGAACCATTTCCTTTTGTTACAGTGACTCTGTGTACTCCTTCCATCTTCTCTTGATGCTTTCTGCATCATTTCAATAATTTGCCCAGAGAATCTTTCAATAACGAAAGTCGAGGCTTGAATTTTTTCTTCAGTTCCCCCAGCTTGAGAAATGCTGAGCGTATTCTTCCTTTTTCATTTTCTGATCCCAGATCTTTGCACATTTTTCGTAAGATTTGGCTTTGTCTTCTCGAGCTGATCTTTGAAATTTTCTGTTCAGCTCTTTGACCTCCTCATTTCTTCCATTTGCTTTAGCATCTATATGTTGGAGAGCACGTTTCAGTGCCTCTTCTGACATCCATTTTGACCTTTCCCTTCTTTTTTGTCTTCTGAATGACTTTTTGCTTTCTTCATGTATGATGTTCTTGATGTCATTCCACAACTCTTCTGGTCTTCAGCCTTTAGTGTTTAATGTATCAAATCTGTTCTTCAGATGATCTGTAAATCAGGTGGGATATATTCAAGGTCATATTTTGGGTCTCATGGACTTGTTTTCATTTTCTTTAGTTTGAATTTGCATATGAGTAATTGATGGTCCACAGTCTGCCTCTGGCTTTGTTTTCACTGATGATATGGAGCTTTTCCATCATGTCTTTCTGCAGATGTAGTTAATTTGATTTCTATGTATTTCATCTGGTGAGGTCCATATGTATATTCACCTCTTATGCTGTCTAAAGAAGGTATTTAAAATGAATAAATCATTGGTTTTGCAGAATTCTATCATGTGATCTCCAGCATCATTTCTATTATCAAGGCCATATTTTCCAACCACTGATCCTTCCTCTTTGCTCTCAACCTTTGCATTCCAATCACCAGTAATGATCAATACAACTTGATTGCATGTTTGATCAATTTCAGATTGAAGAAGTTGGTAGAATTCTTCTATTTCATCCTCACTGGCTTTGGTGGTTGGTGCGTAAATTTGAATAATAGTGGTATTAAGTGGGCTTCCCTGTAGGTGTATGGATATTGTCCTATCACTGACAGTGTTGCACCTCATGACTCATCTGGATATGTTCTTTTTGATTTCCTCTTCAATTTGTCATTCCCGGCATAGTAAACCTTGTGGTTGTCAGATTCAAAATGGCCAATACCAGTTCATTTCAGCTCACTAATGCCTAAGATATCTATGTTTATGCATTCCATTCCATTTTTGACAATTTCCAATTTTCCCAGATTCCTACTTCATACATTCCATGTTCCAATTTACCTTGGATGTTTACAGCTATTTGTCTTTATTTTGAGTTGTGTCCCATCTGCAAATGAAGGTCCCATGGGCTTTTCTCCCATGGGCTTTACCACATTTTTGTCATCACGGTCAAGTCTACTTTGAGGAGGCAACTCTTCCCCAGTTGCATTTTGAGTGCCTTCCAACCTGAGGGCGTCATTTTCTGGCACTATATCTGACAGTGTTTCTCTGCTATTCATAAGGTTTTCAGTGACTAAATATTCGGAAGTAGTTCATCACTTTATCTTCCTAGTCTGTCTTTGTCTGGAAGCTCATTTGAAACCTGTCCACCATGGGTGACCCTGCTAGATTTAAAATACCGGTGGCATAGCTTTCAGAATCACAGCAACTCACAACCCACCACAGTATGATACACTGACAGATGGGTGGTGGCTGTTTGGTTTTAAGTGGAAACTGTCACTTTAAAATTCAAGGAGATCTGTGTGCATGCATAGTAGAACCCTCCAGGGGAGGATATGGGGTGTCATTCACTGAGGCATCCCCTCTAGTCACCAGAATGGAAGTATGCAGACTGCAAGAGACCAATGAACAGATACAAAAAAAAAAAAAAAAAAAAAAGAATGTCCACATCTTTATCTCCACGGATCTGTCAGGTGTTCGTGACTGTCAGGTGTTCCTTCCCCAGCTTGGTTTCTCCCAAGATGGCTGTTTCGGGAGCAGCTGAGCATCTTTAATTAGAAAGCAATGGATTTCTTGATTCTGCTACAAATTTCCCTAGCTGTAAGCCTCAGTGTACTACCAATCCAGTACACTGAAAAGACATGCATGGTCCTTGATTTGAAGTAACTTTCATTCTGATTAGAATTTTGAGGAACTGCATCCATAAGCAAAAGTGCAGTCCATCCAATTGTAGCAGCTGATGCTTGCTCAGAGTATCAAACATCTTCATATTCATCTGGTCAGGTTCTAGTCAGCTCAACAACCCTAGTCATCCAAGATAGGTCAAATGAGTACCAGCTTCAAGCTTGGGAGTTCACACATACCTCCATGAACTTCAAAATAATTGGCTTTTCCTCTTATTTCATCTCAAGATCAATGGTACATCAGCAAGAATATTGCAGACTGATTTTCTTCAACTTTCAGTCCTAGGAAGGGGTTTTCTTTGATAGGACAACTTTCCTTGCCTAGAAGTCTCTGAAACTCAAAATGTCAAACTGTGAAATTAGTCAGTCACAAAAGGAGAAATACTGCATAGGACCACTACTGTAAAAGACTAAGAAAAAGAAACCATACTAAAGGGGGAGAGGGGGAATTCTTTGCTGGTTACTGGGATGTAGGGGGTGGAGTGGGGGGGAAGGGGAAGGAGGAACAGAGGGCAAGGAATAGACACAGGATAGTTTTGGTGCTAGGGTGGGGGGCAATACACAAGAAGGGGGAGGGGAATGGAAGAACAAGGCAGATGGGAAAACAATTAGGCAGGTTTGCATAGGCTAAGTGAGACAGAGGTAAATAATGATGTATGCACAATCTTGGAACAATAGCGCTTTGTGATACAGGGATTGAGACATGGTTGGAATGGGGAAAAGGGGGGGAATAATGTTAAGATGCTTGGCTGTCTTTTGAATATTGGTTTTCCTTGCATACCATTATAAAATAGACACTTGAGGGGAGAGAAAGGAATAGCCAGAAATATCACCATAGAAAACTTGTAAGTCCATCTTCTGTCTTTAACTGATTGGAATACCTAAAATGGGGCTACAATGTTTACCAGTGAAGGAGGTTTCCTGTGGAGCCTCTGCATTATGTAAGACCATAGGTGGAATCCTGAACCAATCCAGAATCTTCTGAGGTGAGAAATTTCCACTTGAAAGGACAAGCAGATCAGCCTGGAGCAGCTAGAAGAACAGAAGATACTTCTTGAAAGAAAGACAGGAAAAATCCAAAACAATATAGGCAGACTGACTGATTACTAGAAGAACAAGCAAGTTGCTCGCCCAGGAGACATCAAGCCTTGTGGTCGGGTCCCCTCAGGGCAAACCCTCTTCCAAGGCTAAGGTAAGACTCAATGGGAATACCCACTCTGATAGGTGACCACATTGGTCACCGATAAGGGGAAGTGAGGGAAAAATAGCAATGAAGCTGAGAGCTAAGCCCTACAATGTTCAATAGACTCGTGTGAACTCGGGTGGAGACCTGGTCAGCCAGCAGTGTGGCAAGACCTGGGGGCTCTTGGGCCCAGAGTCAGTGACATAGCCACAGAGGACTAGAGTGGAGAATGAAGGGTCCAACTGATAAGAAGAGAGGGCATATGCACAAGGACACCCACACTTGCAGATAATACCCACTTGACCTGGCTTCAATGGCTGGATGATCAGAATTCAACTAAAAGAAGAAAGTAGAGCAAAAAAAGAGAGATCTACTATAATTTGATGAACTTGACCTACACCTATGGATGCAATAGCTTAAAAGAGGGAACTAATCTTTACAGTGAGGATCATTCCCACTCTCTGTCTACACAGGGTAGACAGCGATGGCATCTTGGTCATTGGCTACCCAAAATGGGGGGGAAGGGGTACAAAGGCAAGAAGTGACTGGCTTACAAGTTTTCAAGAGGGAGCCTAGATCTAGGGGGCGCAGAGGAGGATGGAATCTCCACTGAGTGGTGTGTAATCTGTCTGGGAGGGGCTGATGAAAGGAGATAGGAATAGCACTCATGTGGCACAATAGTGAATAATTGCTATTGGGACTGACTGTGAGGGTTGGAAATGTAAAGGTGGACATTTTGTAGCAAAAGGAGGGGAATGGTTGATTTTGCAGTCCAGGAGCAGAGGTCCCTGGAACAATCAGAGGAGAGGAGCAGAGTGCAGGACCCTACCCAGAGAAGCACCGACCCCAGAGATGGAGATAGAGAAGATGACATGGAGAGATGGAGCGGCTGGGGACTCTGGACCCAGAGAGGGATAGGGGCTGTGTGCTGATGTCCTGGGGGTAGGCTTGCAGGGTATACCCTTTGGTTGTTTGATGATGTATGGAGGGGATTGTAATCATGGCACTGAAACGCTATATGATAGGATGAATGAAAATCTAATGTTCTCCCATGTAAACTATCACATAGTTCACAATAAAGTATTAAAAAAAAAAAAAAAGATAGAAAGAATACATAGAGTCACTGTAACAAAAATAACTGGTTTATGCCTGATCATTTTTTAAGAGGTAGCATATGACCAAGAACCAAAGGTATTGAAGGAAGAAGTCCAATCTGCATGGAAGGTATTGGTGAAAAACAAGGCTCCAGGAATTGATAGAATATCAATTGAAATCTTTCAACAAAGTAAGGCAGCGCTGGAGGCACTCACTTGTGTATGACAAGTGTATTTTTTTTCTTAAATGTTTTATTGTGAATTATGTGATACTTTACATGGGAGAACATTAGTTTTACATTCATTCTATTGTATATTGTCTCCTCCATGCAA
>NW_006408603.1:5027824-5036718 GCF_000296735.1 Chrysochloris asiatica | reverse complement strand
GGTAGCCAATGTCCAAGTTGCCCATCCCTGTCTACTCTGTGTGTGGAGGGGGTGGGAATGAGTCTTGCTGTAAGGACTTGTTCCCTCTTTTGAGTTACTGTTCCATAGGTGTAGGTCAAGTTCATCAAATTGTGTGAGAATACTTTTTTTTTTCCCTCTTCCTTTTACTTCTGGTTGAGTAATTTTGAAGACAGTTACCTGGCCAAACTATTGGAAGAGATCCATGTTTGTGGTCATTCCAAAGGGAGGTGACTCAATTGAATGTGGAAAGCATCCAACAATATCATTATTATTACATGTAAAAAAATTTTTGCTGAAGATAACTGAGACAGACAAGAAACTGCCAAAATTTCTGAAAGTCATGTAATCTGATAAACTGGATTATATAAAGAAGAACATGGCATAAGGATTACAGGAAGGTTCATTAACAACCTGTGATGTGCAGATGACACAAACTTACATGCTGAAAGTGAAAAGGACTTGAAGCACTTGCTCAAGAAGTATGGATTGTACCTTAATGTAAAGAACATGAAAATTCTCACAACTGCACCAATAAATACCATCATGATAAATGGAGACAACATTAAAGTTGTCAGACTTGATTTTACTTGGATCCACAATCAATACTCATGGAAGCAGCAGTCAAGAAATCAAATGACATATTGCATTAGGCAAATCTGATGCAAAAGACTTATTTAAAATCTTAGAGTAAAGATGTCACTTTGAGGACTAAAGTGTGTCTTACCCACGTCTTGGTATTTTCAATCAACTCATACGCAGATTGGACAAAGAATAAAGAAGACCTTTGAATAATTGAAGCATTTGAATTATGGTTTTGGTGAAGAATATTGAAAGGACCATGGACTGCCAGAAGAACAAACAAATCTGTGTGGGAAGACGTAAAGCCAGAATGCTCCTTAGAAGCCAGGATGGAAAGACTTCATCTCCTGTACTTTGGATATGCTTTTAGAAGGGACCTGTCCTTGGAGAAGAACATCATGCTTGGTAAAGTGAATGGTTGTCAAAAAAGAGGAATTGTTGTCAATGGTTGTCAAAAAAGATGTACTGACACATTGCGAGCAATAATGGGCTCAAACATAACAATTGTGAGGTTGGTGCAGGACCAGTCAGTGTTTTGTTTTGCTCTGTATAGGGTCGTTAGTTGGAACCAACTCAATGGTACCTAATAACAACAACAACAACAAAATTTACTGCAACAAGTGTTTTGCTCAAAGAAAAACTTACAGAATTAAATCTTAAATTATAAAATATGGAAATGCTAATAATGTTAGACTTTAAGTCAGGAAGTTAGAAAAAGAAAAAAATAAACACACTCAAAATTGAAGGAAAATGACAAAAGCAGAAAATTATTTCAAAAATAGGAAAGTTACATTAAAAATAAATCCAAAAGGTGAGTCTGAAAATATCTGTAGTGAGACAAATGAATGAAAATTGTAACCAGTGACAAGAAGACAGAGAAGAACACAGGTACATAACATGAAGTTTGAGAGAATAATATGATCACTGACAAAAGGAAAATCAATGAGAAAATGAACATACAATATGTTGCTAATAAATTTGAAAATTTAGGTAAATGGGCAACATTTTTTGAAAATATAAATGGTCAATATTACTTCTCTCAATTTTCAGCTAAACTGTTGTTGCTGTTAAATGCCCTTAAGTTGATTTCCTAAACTGTAAATCTTTGCAGGAACAGAAAGCCTCATCTTTCTCTCAAGGAGTTGGTGGGATCAAACAGCTGACCTTATGGTTCTTAGTCCATTGTTTATCCTGTAAACTCATCACATTTCCCAGTCAAACAGCAGAAAGGTCTATAAGGGGAACAATAACACTAGTGGGGTACTAATACCAATCAACAGTTTGAGATCAAAAGGGTAGCACTTATCCAAAGACAAATTTTAGAGGGGTTAGGAAAAAAGAAGGACTGGAAACAGGAAATACAGGCAGGAAGTGGGATAAGTGATGTCTTATTGTGGGGACTGCAATCAGTGTGATAAAACAAAATGTGTACAAATTATTGAATATAACATTGATGATCTGCTCAGTAAATCTTCAACCAATTTACACAAAAAAGTAAAGATATATAAGAAGAAAATCTGACTAGAATAATAAAACCTAGGGCAGAAATTGCAAATTTTTTTCAAAAAGGTGCTAGACACAAAGACTCGTATTGTCAAGTCTTTCAGACATCAAAGAAAGGAACATTTTCACATTAGTCAACCTGTTTTAGAGCCTAGAAAAAGATGAAAATCTTCCAAATTCATTTTATGAATCTAACATATCCCCAAAGTAAATCATAAACCTAGACACAAAAGGAAACTCAGACATGTACTAATCGAGTTGTAAGAATCGTAAACATGCTGCAAACCAATAAATGGAAAATACACTGTGACCAAGTAAATCATAAATTTCAGAAATTCATTGACAGTTCAGCATTAAGAAGCCTATCAATAAAGTTTACATTATGAACAGATAGATCATCAATAGATCAAAGAAAAAACATGATCTTCATAGATGCCCAACAATCAGATAAAATTCAAAATCTTTTTGATTTTTTATTATACTTAAAAAAAACAAAACACTCTTAGCAGACAGAACTATGAAGACAAGGATATTTCCTTAGTAAGAGAATACTTTTTTTTTTCTCACACTAGAAACCAAAATGATATTTGATTATAGCATCTTAGACATAATTCCATTAGTTTTAGTAACAATGTAAGGATACCTGTTATCTCTACTATCATTCACTGCTGTTCTGAAAGTCATAGCAAATTAAAAAGATAATACAAACATAAGATATACAAATAATAATAAAAGCAGCTAGAAGTTTATGGTGTGCCTACTGTTTTCCCAGCCACTGCAAGCACGTTTCACTTTTCACTTAATCCACACAACAGTGGAATCATTCATATGTACATTTTACAGCTAAGGAACAGGTCACTGAACAGTTAAAAATTTTACCAAGATAGTTAAACATGGTAAATAATTAAAATTTACACAAATTATTACAGTTTGTAGAGGCAAATTGTCTTCTGTGAACTTATCGTGCTGTGGTGGCTTGTGTGTTGCTGTGAGGCTGGAAGCTATGCTATCTTTATTTCAAATACCAGCAGGGTCACCCATGGTGGACAGGGTTTAGTGGAGGTTCTAGACTAAGACAGAGTAGGGAGAAGAAAGAAGCAGACCACTTCTGAAAAACTCACCACTGAAAACCCATGAACAGTAGTGGAAGATTGCTAGAATGTCAGTGAAAACGAGGAAGGCCCCCTCAACAAAACGGATTGACAAAATGACTGCAACCAGGGGCTCAAGTGTAACAACACCTGTGAGGCTGGTGCAGGACCATACAGGCAGAGTTTTCTTCTAGTGTGCATGAGGGCACTATTAGTAACTGACTCGATGCCATATAACAACAACAAAGTAGTTGCCTCCCTTAAAAGTCTGAGAATTATCTTAAAACTGTTAGAAAAGTACTACTACCACTAAAATATCCTGCAGCTCACCCTGTCTCACTCTTCTGGAGGACTCCACAAGAGCCACCAGGGAAGGCAAATGTTTAATTCAGTCCTGGCAAGAGGGTAAGATGTCTGGCCTCCCATTTACTAATCTTACTCTTAATTGCCACCTGTCCTCCCATGCAGTGTCTCATTTTTGCGTTGTGCTCACTTGCCATCAAGGGTTGAGCCCCAAAGACATCTGGAGTCTTAAAACCCAGTAATGATATGTAGACACAAACACAGGAACAACAACAACAAAAATCTTTTAAAAATCTCTGATCATAGATGATGTGCCCAAAGCTCCAAGCTTAATATCAGTGAGATGGAAGGCAGGACTCGCAAAAGTGCATCCCTCTTCAAGACACAGACTCAGATTTGGGTTCAGACTGTGCTGCCCACTGGACCAGGCCTTGGATCACAGGAATGACATCTGTGAGTTCTCAGAGAGTTGGACCCGGGACCTGTATACTGACCAAAAGGGAGATCTGTTAGGGTAGCTTAGAAAGGGCTCCAGGCAAAATGGTATACCATGAGGACACTGGTCATCTGTGGAGGCAGTAGTAGAAGGTAAGGGGAAGAAGGAATAAATGGACAGCATAAGAGCTAGCACTATCCCTGCCAGAAGAGACTTTGGCACTCTTACAGTCCTGAACATGTGGGACACAGCACAGTAGAGTGGACAAAACACTGCAACAAGATCAAAAATTTTTTGATCAAAGATTCAATAGAAGATTCCTGATGGACAAAAAATGCAGACCAGAATTTAAAATTCTCATGGAATCCAGACTTTCTGGAGCCAATGAGGCTGAATGAACCCCCAAAACTATTGCCCTAAGATCATCTTTAAACCTTAAGTAAAAAATATCCCCTGAAGAGTTCTTCAAACCAAACGACAGTTTAACTTAATTGTGTAAAAGAACTGTGTATCTTATGCATTCTGGTCTTTCAGATTTTCTAACTTTTTATTGTAGAAGGATCATTTTAAGATTTGAGTTCTTTAAAAAGGTATCTGGAATCTATGGATTAGATTTGAAAGGGATTTTCAGACTATGTCCCTAAATATGTTTTCTAGGTGATTCCATAGCTCTTATCAGATTCTTGGGAGCACTTTGATGCTCTAAGAGAAGCACTGGACTGCTAACCACAAGTAGGCAATTCAAACCTATCAGCTGCACTGCAGGAGAAAGATGAGGCTTTCTGCTTCCTGGAACATTTAAAGCCTCAGAAACCCTGCACAGGGTCATTATAAGTCAGAGCCAATTTAGTGACACTTAAGCGTAGTGGTTACGAATTGGGCTGGGAACCTTAAGGGTCAGCAGTTCGAAACTACCAGCCGCTCCGCGGGAGAAAGATGAGGCTTTCTACTCCCGTAAAGATTTACACCCTCGGAAACCCTGTACAGGGTCGCTATGGGTCGGAACTGACTCAACGGCACTTAACAACAACAACAACAACAACAACAATAACAACAACAGCAACAGAAGGAAGTTCCATACCATTTTACAGGGTGGTTGTACTATTTTACAGTTCCACAGCAAAGCAAGAAAGTTCCAATCTCTTCACACCTTCACCAGTATGTGCTGTTTTCTGTTTTTTTAACTTTGCTGCTACTGCTGGGGTGCGAAGATATTTCATTGTTGCTTTGATTTACATTCTTGGTGTGGTGTAATGGGTCACTGCACTGGACTGCGTGACAAGGTCAGCAGTTCTAGCTCACCAGTCACTCCTTGGAAATCCTATACAGGGTTGCTATGAGTTGGAATCAACTCGACAGCACTTAACAACAACAACAACAATGTCTAGTAGGGAACATACTGGCTTCGTAAAATAAACACTGGACTGAAAACCACAAGGTCAGTGGTTCAAGCCTACCAGTCATTCCACAGGAGAAAGATAAAGCTTTCTGCTCCCCAAAAGATTTACAGTCTTGGAAACTCTATGAAGGGTCGCTATGAGTAGGAATCAACTCGCCAGCACTTAACAGCCACAACAATGGCTGATAATCACAAGTATTTCTCCATATGTTTGTTGGCTACCTGAATGTCTTCTTTGGTGGAGTGTCTGTTCATATTCTCTACCCATGTTAAAGTTAGATTGTTTGTCTTTTTACTGTTGAGCCGTTGAACTTTTCTGTAAATTTAGAATTAGTTCCTTATCAGATACAACTCAGAAAAGGAGGGTGATAAAGGTGGCTCAACTTGAAGTATGTGATCAGTGACACTGAATTGTACGTGCAGAAATTGTTGAATTGCTGTATCTTTTTCTGTGTATCTTCTCACCAACAACAATAAAATAAAATAATTACTTTTTAAAAAGATCCCAAAGTCTTGTATTCATGTTCTTGCCCTGTCACTACTAATTGTATCTTTTGATGAACCCCTTTGTCTTCTGAACCTTAATGTTGTACCAGATGGTTTTTAAAGTGTTACATAAGGCTATCATTAACGAGTTTCAGCAAAGCTTTCAGACTAAAACAAACTAGAGAGAAAGGCCTACCTGGTGATCAATCTACTTTCAAAATCTAGTCAGTGAAAATGGTCCCCTCTGGTTGGAAGGCACTCAAAAGCTAGAGACAGCTGCCTCCTCAAAGTAGAGTCAACCTTAATGGCATAGATAGAGTGAAGCTTTAGGGCCTTCATTTCCTGATGTGGCACTGCTCAAAATGAAAAGGAACAGCTGCGAAATATCCATTAGTAATTGGAACACAGAATATACAAAATATGAATCAAGGAATATTGGAAGTCATCAAAAATGAAATGGAACACTTTTTTAAAAATGTTTTATTGTGAATGATGTGATAGTTTACATGGGAGAATATTAGTTTTACATTCATTGCTATGGTTACAATTCCCTCCATGCATCATCAAGCAACCAAAGGGTATATCCTACAAGCCTGCTCCCCCACCTCCACCCCCAATCCCGGTCATCAGCACACAGCCCCTATCCCTCTCTGGGTCTTCAGTCCCCAGCTGCTCCATCTCTCCACGTCATCGTCTCTGTCTCCATCTCAGGCATCACTGCTTCTTTGGGTAGGGTCCCGCTTTCCGCTCTTCTCCCTTCATGGTCCTAGGGACCTCTTCTCCTAGACTGCAAAGTTAATCACTCCCCTCCTTGCTACAAAACGTCTACCTTTCCAACCCTCACAATCAGTCCTGATAACAATTATTCACTGTTGTATCACAAGAGACCTATCCGCATCTCCTTTCATCAGCCCTGCCCAAACAGATTGGATGCTACTCAGTGGAGAGTCTACATTCCTCTGCGCCCTCTGGATCTAAGCTCCCTCTTGAAAGCTTGTAAGCCAGTCACTTCTTGCCTTTGTAGTCACCCCATTTTGGGTAGCCAATGTGAAGTGGAACACTTTTATACTTTTATACTGTAGACTGCCAGAACAAAAAAACAAACAAAAAAAAAATCAGTCTTACAAGAAATACAACTAGAAGACTTCAACTTGCTTGTCATCAGGAAAGATCAATGGCTAGAAAAGGACATCATGTTTGGTAAAACATAGGGTCAGAGAAATCAAGAAAGCTCTCAATGAGGTAGAATGATACAATAGCCCCAACAATGGACTAAAAAATACCAAGAATCCTGAGGTTGGCAAAGGACTAAGCAATTTTTCATTCTGTTACACATAAGATTGCTGTGAGTCAGAGTCAACCCGATGGCAAATAACAACAACAACATAGCTGACACTGTTTAAAGAAATGTGAAGTATCTAATTTCATGCCTTGATTTTAACATACTAAATTCAGTTTTTCATTCTGTCTTGGGGATATGAGGATGAGCAGTGGTCTGAGGTTTTTGAAACTATGTTCAATGAATTTCCACTGCAGGATTGACTCTGCCTGCTCTGTGGAAAACACCCCCTAAACCACAGACTCCTGAGCAGAGGAATGTTTCTCAGCATCCAATAAAGTAAGCATTCCAGAAATGCAAAGTGGATTATATTTGTACAATGAAAATATCTGATCCTTCCCTATTTCACAGGGTTGTAATGAGTATGAAAACAATAACATGAAAATGTTTTATCAGTTGCAAAATATATACAAAGTTGAGGGGCTTACCATTAGGTTGCTATTTCTTAAAATCATCAACAATATGGGTGCAACAATACCTTTCTCAAATGGTCCTTGTAAGGGTTGTGGGGGTGTGTGGGAGACAACCTGATAAAGCATGTATCCAAGAAAGAGTACGCAATAAGAGTAATTGAATTCCAGGTGCTAATACCACAACAACTCCCTGTCCTCCCACATTCCATTTCATTCCTCCTATCCTGGTGTGGTGCTGGGGTTAATGCACCAGACTGCAAAGCTGTTTGAACTGCAAGGTTGGTGGTTCAAGCTCACCAGCTGCTCCTCAGAAACCCTATCCAGGGTCGCTAAGGGTTGGAACTGACTTGATGGCACTTAACAACAACAACAACAAAGCCTAAAGGAGCTCTGGTAGCATAGTGGTTACGTATTGGGCTGCTAACCTCAAGATTAGCAGTTCAAAACTACCAGTGGTTCCGTGGGAGAAAGATAAGGTGTTCTGCTCCTGTGAAGATTTACAGCCTCAGAAACCCTGTGCAGGGTCACTATGAGTTGGAACTGACTCCATGGTACTTAACAACAACAACAACAACAATAGCCTAAAGGGAGTCCTGGTGTGGCACTGAAGGAAAGCACTGGACTGTGAACCACAAGGTCGGCAGCTCAAACCCACCAGCTGTTCCTCAGAAACCCTATACAGGGTGACTATGAGTTGGAACTGACTTGAAGGCACTTAACAACAACAACATAAAGTATTTACTAGCAAATTGGGATAAAATTGCTAATACTTTCAAAATATATATTATTTTTCTCTTAAGAGGGAAGTTCTCTGAAGGGGTTGTCCGTTTTTTTAACTTTTTATTGTGAATTAAGTGAAGGGTTGCAGACAAGATCATTAGTTTTACATTGAGGAAATCATACACTTTATTTCATCTCAATGATTGTAATCCTTTCCATGCAACAACAGTTATCCCACTTCCTCCCTATTTCCATTCCACCCTCCTTCCCATCCCTTCTCAACTTTGTCCTTAGGTAATGTTGTGCTCTTAATGTTGAATGATTAACCATTCCACTATGAGCATGTCTTACTAGTGTTGAGTGGGTTGCAGGGTTGAGTAACATTCCAGACCTGAAGGGTGGTTGAGGACCATGTCTTGGGTTTCTCCAGTCTCTCTCCAACCAATAATCCCAGTCTTTTTAATATAATTATGAGTTGTTGTTTTTTTTTTAATGATTTATTGTGAATTATGTGATAGTTTACATGGGAGAACATTGGTTTCACATTCATTCTATCGTATATCATCTCATTGCCATGGTTACAATCCCCTCCATGCAATCCTTC
>NW_006408603.1:5025174-5025874 GCF_000296735.1 Chrysochloris asiatica | reverse complement strand
AACATAGGCAGACCGACTGTTACTACAAGAACAAGCAACTTGCTTGCCCAGGAAACATCAAGGCAAGTGGTCTGGTTCCCTCAGTGCAAACCCCCTTCCAAGACTAAGACTCAATGGGAATACACGCTTGTCAGGGACTGGCATCGACATAGTTGTGTTGTTCACGAGTGTTTGCTTCATGAGGAGGGGATATCTGGTGGTGAAAGGGATAGCAAAAGAATACACAGAAAGACAGAAAAAGGGGGACAAAGAGGCACCCCAAAACCAGGATGGTTGCATTGCTGGAGTCCGGCAGCTCTGGCGTGGTGAACATATGAACCATAAGGGCAGTAAGGTCCTGTATGGTAAACATCTTAGCTGTGCCCATAAAGCACGCTTTGCTAGCTGTAGTGCACTCTTTCACTGCCTGCCTGTAATGCACGGCCTGCAAGCCATAATGCACGGCCTGCTAGCCGTAGTGCACTTTTTCACTGCCAGCCTGTAATGCACACCTGGGCCGGCCTGTGTCTCCGTTTTATTTAGGGGAGGAGCTTCACACCAAGCTGGGAGGGACCAAAGCAAGGTACAGCTATCAGTACTTTTCCAGACCTTCAGGTAACTTTACATCGTACGTCGCTGGTTTAAATCCCAGGCCCGCAACTTGGTTTCTCAGGCTCAATTAACATATCTATAGCCCCTGAGCTCAGTTGGGGGAAGGTGA